>NW_022265461.1:0-12961 GCF_002021735.2 Oncorhynchus kisutch
TACCCCACGGCAGGTAGTAGTAGTGACAACCTGAGAGACACAGTCTGTTATCCCAAGGCAGGTAGTAGTAGTGACAACCTGAGAGACACAGTCTGTTAAGAGACACAGTCTGTTATCCCAAGGCAGGTAGTAGTAGTGACAACCTGAGAGACACAGTCTGTTACCCCAAGACAGGTAGTAGTAGTGACAACCTGAGAGACACAGTCTGTTACCCCCAGACAGGTAGTAGTAGTGACAACCTGAGAGAACAGTCAGTTAAGAGACACAGTCTGTTACCCCAGACAGGTAGTAGTAGTGACAACCTGAGAGACACAGTCTGTACCCATGGCAGGTAGTAGTAGTGACAACCTGAGAGACACAGTCTGTTACCCCATGACAGGTAGTAGTAGTGACAACTGAGAGACACAGTCTGTTACCCACGGCAGGTAGTAGTAGTGACAACCTGAGAGACACAGTCAGTTAAGAGACACAGTCTGTTATCCCAAGACAGGTAGTAGTAGTGACAACCTGAGAGACACAGTCAGTTAAGAGACACAGTCTGTTATCCAAGACAGGTAGTAGTAGTGACAACCTGAGAGACACAGTCTGTTATCCCATGACAGGTAGTAGTAGTGACAACCTGAGAGACACAGTCTGTTACCCCATGACAGGTAGTAGTAGTGACAACCTGAGAGACACAGTCTGTTACCCCATGACAGGTAGTAGTAGTGACAACTTGAGAGACACAGTCTGTTATCCAAGACAGGTAGTAGTAGTGACAACCTGAGAGACACAGTCTGTTACCCCACGGCAGGTAGTAGTAGTGACAACCTGAGAGACACAGTCTGTTAAGAGACACAGTCTGTTACCCCATGACAGGTAGTAGTAGTGACAACCTGAGAGACACAGTCTGTTACCCCATGACAGGGTAGTAGTAGTGACAACCTGAGAGACACAGTCTGTTACCCACGGCAGGTAGTAGTAGTGACAACCTGAGAGACACAGTCTGTTATCCCAGACAGGTAGTAGTAGTGACAAACCTGAGAGACACAGTCTGTTATCCCAAGACAGGTAGTAGTAGTGACAACCTGAGAGACACAGTCTGTTAAGAGACACAGTCAGTTAAGAGACACAGTCTGTTACCCTATGACAGGTAGTAGTAGTGACAACCTGAGAGACACAGTCTGTTATCCCAAGGCAGGTAGTAGTAGTGACAACCTGAGAGACACAGTCTGTTATCCCAAGGCAGGTAGTAGTAGTGACAACCTGAGAGACACAGTCTGTTACCCCAAGACAGGTAGTAGTAGTGACAACCTGAGAGACACAGTCTGTTACCCCATGACAGGTAGTAGTAGTGACAACCTGAGAGACACAGTCTGTTACCCCAAGACAGGTAGTAGTAGTGACAACCTGAGAGACACAGTCTGTTACCCCACGGCAGGTAGTAGTAGTGACAACCTGAGAGACACAGTCTGTTACCCCACGACAGGTAGTAGTAGTGACGACCTGAGAGACACAGTCAGTTAAGACACAGTCTGTTACCCCAGACAGGTAGTAGTAGTGACAACCTGAGAGACACAGTCAGTTAAGAGACACAGTCTGTTATCCCAAGACAGGTAGTAGTAGTGACAACCTGAGAGACACAGTCTGTTATCCACGGGAGGTAGTAGTAGTGACAACCTGAGAGACACAGTCTGTTAAGAGACACAGTCTGTTAAGAGACACAGTCTGTTATCCCAAGGCAGGTAGTAGTAGTGACAACCTGAGAGACACAGTCTGTTACCCCAAGACAGGTAGTAGTAGTGACAACCTGAGAGACACAGTCTGTTACCCCACGGCAGGTAGTAGTAGTGACAACCTGAGAGACACAGTCTGTTATCCCAATACAGGTAGTAGTAGTGACAACCTGAGAGACACAGTCAGTTACCCCATGGCAGGTAGTAGTAGTGACAACCTGAGAGACACAGTATGTTACCCCAAGACAGGTAGTAGTAGTGACAACCTGAGAGACACAGTCTGTTATCCCAAGACAGGTAGTAGTAGTGACAACCTGAGAGACACAGTCTGTTACCCCAAGACAGGTAGTAGTAGTGACAACCTGAGAGACACAGTCTGTTATCCCAAGACAGGTAGTAGTAGTGACAACCTGAGAGACACAGTCTGTTACCCCACGGCAGGTAGTAGTAGTGACAACCTGAGAGACACAGTCTGTTACCCCATGACAGGTAGTAGTAGTGACAACCTGAGAGACACAGTCTGTTACCCCACGGCAGGTAGTAGTAGTGACAACCTGAGAGACACAGTCTGTTACCCACGGCAGGTAGTAGTAGTGACAACCTGAGAGACACAGTCTGTTATCCCATGACAGGTAGTAGTAGTGACAACCTGAGAGACACAGTCTGTTACCCACGGCAGGTAGTAGTAGTGACAACCTGAGAGACACAGTCTGTTACCCCACGGCAGGTAGTAGTAGTGACAACCTGAGAGACACAGTCTGTTATCCCATGACAGGTAGTAGTAGTGACAACCTGAGAGACACAGTCTTTTACCCCATGGCAGGTAGTAGTAGTGACAACCTGAGAGACACAGTCTGTTATCCCAAGACAGGTAGTAGTAGTGACAACCTGAGAGACACAGTCTGTTACCCCAAGACAGGTAGTAGTAGTGACAACCTGAGATGACACAGTCTGTTACCCCATGGCAGGTAGTAGTAGTGACAACCTGAGAGACACAGTCTGTTATCCCAAGACAGGTAGTAGTAGTGACAACTGAGAGACACAGTCTGGTCTAACCAAGGAGGTATAGTAGTGACAACCTGAGATACACAGTTCAGTTAAGAGGACACAGTCTGTTATCCCAAGACAGGTAGTAGTAGTGGACAACTGAGAGACACAGTCTGTTATCCCATGACAGGTAGTAGTAGTTGACAACCTGAGAGGACACAGTCTGTTACCCATGACAGGTAGTAGTAGTGACAACCTGAGAGACACAGTCTGTTATCCCATGACAGGTAGTAGTAGTGACAACCTGAGAGACACAGTCTGTTATCCCAAGACAGGTAGTAGTAGTGACAACCTGAGAGACACAGTCAGTTACCCCAAGACAGGTAGTAGTAGTGACAACCTGAGAGACACAGTCTTGTTACCCCACCGGCAGGTAGTAGTAGTGACAACCTGAGAGACACAGTCTGTTACCCCATGGCAGGTAGTAGTAGTGACAACCTGAGAGACACAGTCTGTTTCCCAAGACAGGTAGTAGTAGTGACAACCTGAAAGACACAGTCTGTTATCCCAAGACAGGTCAGTAGTAAGTGACAACCTGAGGATACACAGTCTGTTACCCCAAGACAGGTAGTAGTAGTGACAACCTGAGAGACCACAGTCTGGTTAACCCCAATGACAGGTAGTAGGTAGTTGACACCTTGAGAGACACAGTCTGTTACCCCACGACAGGTAGTAGTAGTGACAACCTGAGAGACACAGTCTGTTAACCCAAGGCAGGTAGTAGTAGTGACAACCTCAGACACAGTCAGTTAAGAGACTCAGTCTGTTATCCCAAGACAGGTAGTAGTAGTGACAACCTGAGAGACACAGTCTGTTATCCCATGACAGGTAGTAGTAGTGACAACCTGAGAGACACAGTCAGTTACCCCATGACAGGTAGTAGTAGTGACAACCTGAGAGACACAGTCTGTTACCCAAGACAGGTAGTAGTAGTGACAACCTGAGAGACACAGTCTGTTACCCCACGGCAGGTAGTAGTAGTGACAACCTGAGAGACACAGTCTGTTATCCCATGACAGGTAGTAGTAGTGACAACCTGAGAGACACAGTCTGTTATCCCAAGACAGGTAGTAGTAGTGACAACCTGAGAGACACAGTCTGTTATCCCAAGACAGGTAGTAGTAGTGACAACCTGAGAGACACAGTCTGTTACCCCACGGCAGGTAGTAGTAGTGACAACCTGAGAGACACAGTCTGTTATCCCATGGCAGGTAGTAGTAGTGACAACCTGAGAGACACAGTCTGTTATCCCAAGACAGGTAGTAGTAGTGACAACCTGAAAGACACAGTCTGTTATCCCAAGACAGGTAGTAGTAGTGACAACCTGAGAGACACAGTCTGTTACCCAAGACAGGTAGTAGTAGTGACAACCTGAGAGACACAGTCTGTTACCCATGGCAGGTAGTAGTAGTGACAACCTGAGAGACACAGTCTGTTATCCCAAGACAGGTAGTAGTAGTGACAACCTGAGAGACACAGTCTGTTACCCCATGGCAGGTAGTAGTAGTGACAACTTGAGAGACACAGTCTGTTAACCCAAGGCAGGTAGTAGTAGTGACAACTGAGAGACACAGTCAGTTAAGAGACACAGTCTGTTATCCAAGACAGGTAGTAGTAGTGACAACCTGAGAGACACAGTCTGTTATCCCATGACAGGTAGTAGTAGTGACAACCTGAGAGACACAGTCTGTTACCCCATGACAGGTAGTAGTAGTGACAACCTGAGAGACACAGTCTGTCACCCCAAGACAGGTAGTAGTAGTGACAACCTGAGAGACACAGTCTGTTACCCCACGGCAGGTAGTAGTAGTGACAACCTGAGAGACACAGTCTGTTATCCCATGACAGGTAGTAGTAGTGACAACCTGAGAGACACATGTTACCCAAGACAGGTAGTAGTAGTGACAACCTGAGAGACACAGTCTGTTACCCCATGACAGGTAGTAGTAGTGACAACCTGAGAGACACAGTCTGTTCCCAAGACAGGTAGTAGTAGTGTGACAACCTGAGAGACACAGTCTGTTACCCCACGGCAGGTAGTAGTAGTGACAACCTGAGAGACACAGTCTGTTAAGAGACACAGTCTGTTACCCCATGACAGGTAGTAGTAGTGACAACCTGAGAGACACAGTCTGTTACCCCATGACAGGTAGTAGTAGTGACAACCTGAGAGACACAGTCTGTTACCCCAAGGCAGGTAGTAGTAGTGACAACCTGAGAGACACAGTCTGTTATCCCAAGACAGGTAGTAGTAGTGACAACCTGAGAGACACAGTCTGTTATCCCCAGACAGGTAGTAGTAGTGACAACCTGAGAGACACAGTCTGTTAAGAGACAGGTAGTAGTAGTGACACCTGAGAGACACAGTCTGTTACCCATGACAGGTAGTAGTAGTGACAACCTGAGAGACACAGTCTGTTATCCAGGCAGGTAGTAGTAGTGACAACCTGAGAGACACAGTCTGTTATCCCAAAGCAGGTAGTAGTAGTGACAACCTGAGAGACACAGTCTGTTACCCCAAGACAGGTAGTAGTAGTGACAACCTGAGAGACACAGTCTGTTACCCCATGACAGGTAGTAGTAGTGACAACCTGAGAGACACAGTCTGTTACCCAAGACAGGTAGTAGTAGTGACAACCTGAGAGACACAGTCTGTTACCCCACGGAGGTAGTAGTAGTGACAACCTGAGAGACACAGTCTGTTACCCAAGACAGGTAGTAGTAGTGACAACCTGAGAGACACAGTCAGTTAAGAGACCACAGTCTGTTACCCCAAGACAGGTAGTAGTAGTGACAAACCTGAGAGACACAGTCAGTTAAGAGACACAGTCTGTTATCCCAAGACAGGTAGTAGTAGTGACAACCTGAGAGACACAGTCTGTTATCCCACGGGAGGTAGTAGTAGTGACAACCTGAGAGACACAGTCTGTTAAGAGACACAGTCTGTTAAGAGACACAGTCTGTTATCCCAAGGCAGGTAGTAGTAGTGACAACCTGAGAGACACAGTCTGTTACCCCAAGACAGGTAGTAGTAGTGACAACCTGAGAGACACAGTCTGTTACCCCACGGCAGGTAGTAGTAGTGACAACCTGAGAGACACAGTCTGTTATCCCAATACAGGTAGTAGTAGTGACAACCTGAGAGACACAGTCAGTTACCCCATGGCAGGTAGTAGTAGTGACAACCTGAGAGACACAGTATGTTACCCCAAGACAGGTAGTAGTAGTGACAACCTGAGAGACACAGTCTGTTATCCCAAGACAGGTAGTAGTAGTGACAACCTGAGAGACACAGTCTGTTACCCAAGACAGGTAGTAGTAGTGACAACCTGAGAGACACAGTCTGTTATCCCAGACAGGTAGTAGTAGTGACAACCTGAGAGACACAGTCTGTTTACCCAAGGCAGGTAGTAGTAGTGACAACCTGAGAGACACAGTCTGTTACCCCATGACAGGTAGTAGTAGTGACAACCTGAGAGACACAGTCTGTTACCCCACGGCAGGTAGTAGTAGTGACAACTGAGAGAGACACAGTCTGTTATCCCAGGACAGGTAGTAGTAGTGACAACCTGAGAGACACAGTCTGTTATCCCATGACAGGTAGTAGTAGTGACAACCTGAGAGACACAGTCTGTTACCCCAGGCAGGTAGTAGTAGTGACAACCTGAGAGACACAGTCTGTTACCCCACGGCAGGTAGTAGTAGTGACAACCTGAGAGACACAGTCTGTTATCCCATGACAGGTAGTAGTAGTGACAACCTGAGAGACACCAGTCTTTTACCCCATGGCAGGTAGTAGTAGTGACAACCTGAGAGACACAGTCTGTTATCCAAGACAGGTAGTAGTAGTGACAACCTGAGAGACACAGTCTGTTACCCCAAGACAGGTAGTAGTAGTGACAACCTGAGAGACACAGTCTGTTACCCCATGGCAGGTAGTAGTAGTGACAACCTGAGAGACACAGTCTGTTATCCCAAGACAGGTAGTAGTAGTGACAACCTGAGAGACACAGTCTGTTAACCCAAGGCAGGTAGTAGTAGTGACAACCTGAGAGACACAGTCAGTTAAGAGACACAGTCTGTTATCCCAAGACAGGTAGTAGTAGTGACAACCTGAGAGACACAGTCTGTTATCCCATGACAGGTAGTAGTAGTGACAACCTGAGAGACACAGTCTGTTACCCATGACAGGTAGTAGTAGTGACAACCTGAGAGACACAGTCTGTTACCCATGACAGGTAGTAGTAGTGACAACCTGAGAGACACAGTCTGTTATCCCAAGACAGGTAGTAGTAGTGACAACCTGAGAGACACAGTCTGTTACCCAAGACAGGTAGTAGTAGTGACAACCTGAGAGACACAGTCTGTTATCCCAAGACAGGTAGTAGTAGTGACAACCTGAGAGACACAGTCTGTTACCCATGGCAGGTAGTAGTAGTGACAACCTGAGAGACACAGTCTGTTATCCCAAGACAGGTAGTAGTAGTGACAACCTGAGAGACACAGTCTGTATCCCAAGACAGGTAGTAGTAGTGACAACCTGAGAGACACAGTCTGTTACCCCAAGACAGGTAGTAGTAGTGACAACCTGAGAGACACAGTCTGTTACCCCAAGACAGGTAGTAGTAGTGACAACCTGAGAGACACAGTCTGTTACCCCACGACAGGTAGTAGTAGTGACAACCTGAGAGACACAGTCTGTTAACCCAAGGCAGGTAGTAGTAGTGACAACTCAGACACAGTCAGTTAAGAGACACAGTCTGTTATCCCAAGACAGGTAGTAGTAGTGACAACCTGAGAGACACAGTCTGTTATCCATGACAGGTAGTAGTAGTGACAACCTGAGAGACACAGTCTGTTACCCATGACAGGTAGTAGTAGTGACAACCTGAGAGACACAGTCTGTTACCCCAAGACAGGTAGTAGTAGTGTAGAGTGACAACCTGAGAGACACAGTCTGTTACCCCACGGCAGGTAGTAGTAGTGACAACCTGAGAGACACAGTTGTTATCCCATGACAGGTAGTAGTAGTGACAACCTGAGAGACACAGTCTGTTATCCCAAGACAGGTAGTAGTAGTGACAACCTGAGAGACACAGTCTGTATCCCAAGACAGGTAGTATAGAAACTGAGAGACACATACAAAGTAAGTGACAACCTGAGAGACACAGTCTGTTACCCCACGGCAGGTAGTAGTAGTGACAACCTGAGAGACACAGTCTGTTATCCCATGGACAGGTAGTAGTAGTGACACCTGAGAGACACAGTCTGTTATCCCAAGACAGGTAGTAGTAGTGACAACCTGAAGACACAGTCTGTTATCCCAAGACAGGTAGTAGTAGTGACAACCTGAGAGACACAGTCTGTTACCCCAAGACAGGTAGTAGTAGTGACAACCTGAGAGACACAGTCTGTTACCCCATGGCAGGTAGTAGTAGTGACAACCTGAGAGACACAGTCTGTTATCCCAAGACAGGTAGTAGTAGTGACAACCTGAGAGACACAGTCTGTTACCCCATGGCAGGTAGTAGTAGTGACAACCTGAGAGACACAGTCTGTTAACCCAAGGCAGGTAGTAGTAGTGACAACCTGAGAGACACAGTCAGTTAAGAGACACAGTCTGTTATCCCAAGACAGGTAGTAGTAGTGACAACCTGAGAGACACAGTCTGTTATCCATGACAGGTAGTAGTAGTGACAACCTGAGAGACACAGTCTGTTACCCCATGACAGGTAGTAGTAGTGACAACCTGAGAGACACAGTCTGTCACCCCAAGACAGGTAGTAGTAGTGACAACCTGAGAGACACAGTCTGTTACCCAACGGCAGGTAGTAGTAGTGACAACCTGAGAAACACAGTCTGTTATCCCATGACAGGTAGTAGTAGTGACAACCTGAGAGACACAGTCTGTTATCCAAGACAGGTAGTAGTAGTGACAACCTGAGAGACACAGTCTGTTACCCAAGACAGGTAGTAGTAGTGACAACATGAGAGACACAGTCTGAGAGACACAGTCTGTTACCCAATGACAGGTAGTAGTAGTGACAACCTGAGAGACACAGTCTGTTACCCCATGACAGGTAGTAGTAGTGACAACCTGAGAGACACAGTCTGTTACCCCAAGACAGGTAGTAGTAGTGACAACCTGAGAGACACAGTGTTAAGAGGACACAGTAGTTACCCACAGTGGAGACAGTGTACAACGAGTGTCTGTTACCTGAGACAGTTGTAGTGCCTGGAGTAGTTAGTCCACGGTAGTAGTAGTGACAACTGAGAGACACAGTCTGTTACCCATGACAGGTAGTAGTAGTGACAACTTGAGAGACACAGTCTGTTAACCCAAGGCAGGTAGTAGTAGTGACAACCTGAGAGACACAGTCAGTTAAGAGACACAGTCTGTTATCCAAGACAGGTAGTAGTAGTAGTGACAACTGAGAGACACAGTCTGTTATCCCATGACAGGTAGTAGTAGTGACAACCTGAGAGACACAGTCTGTTACCCCATGACAGGTAGTAGTAGTGACAACCTGAGAGACACAGTCTGTTATCCCATGACAGGCAGTAGTAGTGACAACCTGAGAGACACAGTCTGTTATCCCAAGACAGGTAGTAGTAGTGACAACCTGAGAGACACAGTCTGTTACCCAAGACAGGTAGTAGTAGTGACAACTGAGAGACACAGTCTGTTACCCCACGGCAGGTAGTAGTAGTGACAACCTGAGAGACACAGTCTGTTACCCCATGCAGGTAGTAGTAGTGACAACCTGAGAGACACAGTCTGTTATCCCAAGACAGGTAGTAGTAGTGACAACCTGAAAGACACAGTCTGTTATCCCAAGACAGGTAGTAGTAGTGACAACCTGAGAGACACAGTCTGTTACCCCAAGACAGGTAGTAGTAGTGACAACCTGAGAGACACAGTCTGTTACCCCAAGACAGGTAGTAGTAGTGACAACCTGAGAGACACAGTCTGTTACCCCACGACAGGTAGTAGTAGTGACAACCTGAGAGACACAGTCTGTTAAGAGACACAGTCAGTTATCCCACGGGAGGTAGTAGTAGTGACAACCTGAGAGACACAGTCTGTTACCCCATGACAGGTAGTAGTAGTGACAACTTGAGAGACACAGTCTGTTAACCCAAGGCAGGTAGTAGTAGTGACACCTCAGACACAGTCAGTTAAGAGACACAGTCTGTTATCCCACGGCAGGTAGTAGTAGTGACAACCTGAGAGACACAGTCTGTTACCCCATGGCAGGTAGTAGTAGTGACAACCTGAGAGACACAGTCTGTTATCCCAAGACAGGTAGTAGTAGTGACAACCTGAGAGACACAGTCTGTTATCCCATGACAGGTAGTAGTAGTGACAACCTGAGAGACACAGTCTGTTACCCCATGACAGGTAGTAGTAGTGACAACCTGAGAGACACAGTCTGTTACCCCAAGACAGGTAGTAGTAGTGACAACCTGAGAGACACAGTCTGTTACCCCACGCAGGTAGTAGTAGTGACAACCTGAGAGACACAGTCTGTTATCCCATGACAGGTAGTAGTAGTGACAACCTGAGAGACACAGTCTGTTATCCCAAGACAGGTAGTAGTAGTGACAACCTGAGAGACACAGTCTGTTACCCAAGACAGGTAGTAGTAGTGACAACCTGAGAGACACAGTCTGTTACCCCACGGCAGGTAGTAGTAGTGAACCTGAGAGACACAGTCTGTTATCCCATGGCAGGTAGTAGTAGTGACAACCTGAGAGACACAGTCTGTTATCCCAAGACAGGTAGTAGTAGTGACAACCTGAGAGACACAGTCTGTTATCCCAAGACAGGTAGTAGTAGTGACAACCTGAGAGACACAGTCTGTTACCCCAAGACAGGTAGTAGTAGTGACAACCTGAGAGACACAGTCTGTTACCCCATGGCAGGTAGTAGTAGTGACAACCTGAGAGACACAGTCTGTTACCCCAAGACAGGTAGTAGTAGTGACAACCTGAGAGACACAGTCTGTTACCCCATGGCAGGTAGTAGTAGTGACAACTTGAGAGACACAGTCTGTTAACCCAAGGCAGGTAGTAGTAGTGACAACCTGAGAGACACAGTCAGTTAAGAGACACAGTCTGTTATCCCAAGACAGGTAGTAGTAGTGACAACCTGAGAGACACAGTCTGTTACCCCATGGCAGGTAGTAGTAGTGACAACCTGAGAGACACAGTCTGTTACCCAAGACAGGTAGTAGTAGTGACAACCTGAAGACACAGTCTGTTATCCCAAGACAGGTAGTAGTAGTGACAACCTGAGAGACACAGTCTGTTACCCCAAGACAGGTAGTAGTAGTGACAACCTGAGAGACACAGTCTGTTACCCCAAGACAGGTAGTAGTAGTGACAACCTGAGAGACACAGTCTGTTACCCCAAGACAGGTAGTAGTAGTGACAACCTGAGAGACACAGTCTGTTAAGAGACACAGTCAGTTACCACGGGAGGTAGTAGTAGTGACAACTGAGAGACACAGTCTGTTACCCCATGACAGGTAGTAGTAGTGACAACTGAGAGACACAGTCTGTAACCCAAGGCAGGTAGTAGTAGTGACAACCTCAGACACAGTCAGTTAAGAGACACAGTCTGTTATCCCACGGCAGGTAGTAGTAGTGACAACCTGAGAGACACAGTCTGTTACCCCAGGCAGGTAGTAGTAGTGACAACCTGAGAGACACAGTCTGTTATCCCAATGACAGGTAGTAGTAGTGACAACCTGAGAGACACAGTCTGTTACCCCATGACAGGTAGTAGTAGTGACAACCTGAGAGACACAGTCTGTTACCCCATGACAGTAGTAGTAGTGACAACCTGAGAGACACAGTCTGTTACCCCAGACAGGTAGTAGTAGTGACAACCTGAGAGACACAGTCTGTTACCCCGGCAGGTAGTAGTAGTGACAACCTGAGAGACACAGTCTGTTATCCAAGACAGGTAGTAGTAGTGACAACCTGAGAGACACAGTCTGTTATCCCAAGACAGGTAGTAGTAGTGACAACCTGAGAGACACAGTCTGTTACCCCAAGACAGGTAGTAGTAGTGACAACTGAGAGACACAGTCTGTTACCCCAGGGCAGGTAGTAGTAGTGACAACCTGAGAGACACAGTCTGTTATCCCATGGCAGGTAGTAGTAGTGACAACCTGAGAGACACAGTCTGTTACCAAGACAGGTAGTAGTAGTGACAAACTGAGAGACACAGTCTGTTATCCCAAGACAGGTAGTAGTAGTGACAACCTGAGAGACACAGTCTGTTACCCCAAGACAGGTAGTAGTAGTGACAACCTGAGAGACACAGTCTGTTACCCCATGGCAGGTAGTAGTAGTGACAACCTGAGAGACACAGTCTGTACCCCAAGACAGGTAGTAGTAGTGACAACCTGAGAGACACAGTCTGTTACCCCACGGCAGGTAGTAGTAGTGACAACCTGAGAGACACAGTCTGTTACCCCATGGCAGGTAGTAGTAGTGACAACCTGAGAGACACAGTCTGTTATCCCAAGACAGGTAGTAGTAGTGACAACCTGAGAGACACAGTCTGTTATCCCATGACAGGTAGTAGTAGTGACAACCTGAGAGACACAGTCTGTTAACCCATGACAGGTAGTAGTAGTGACAACCTGAGAGACACAGTCTGTTACCCCAAGACAGGTAGTAGTAGTGACAACCTGAGAGACACAGTCTGTTACCCCACGGCAGGTAGTAGTAGTGACAACCTGAGAGACACAGTCTGTTATCCCATGACAGGTAGTAGTAGTGACAACCTGAGAGACACAGTCTGTTATCCAAGACAGGTAGTAGTAGTGACAACCTGAGAGACACAGTCTGTTACCCCAAGACAGGTAGTAGTAGTGACAACCTGAGAGACACAGTCTGTTACCCCACGGCAGGTAGTAGTAGTGACAACCTGAGAGACACAGTCTGTTATCCCATGGCAGGTAGTAGTAGTGACAACCTGAGAGACACAGTCTGTTATCCAGACAGGTAGTAGTAGTGACAACTGAAGACACAGTCTGTTATCCCAAGACCAGGTAGTAGTTAGTGACAAACTGAGAGACACAGTCTGTTACCCCACAGGAAGGTAGTAGTAGTGACAAACCTGAGAGACACACGTCTGTTACCCCATGGCAGGTAGTAGTAGTGACAACCTGAGAGACACAGTC
>NW_022265462.1:0-10000 GCF_002021735.2 Oncorhynchus kisutch
TACTCACTGTTGTGTGCGACATGACACCCTGTTCTCTAAATCACACTTATTTTGACCAGCGCCTTATGGGCTGTGCAGTGCACTATAAAGGGATGAGGGTGTGATTTGGGACTCAGTCAAACTGTTTTGTTTAGTTCATGAGAGAATGATCAGAATCGTTAAGACATTATGATGTCATAGTGGAACCTTCCAAACAGCATCCTTTACCCTTTTTAATAAGTGCACTATACTTGGACCAAAGCCATAAAAGGGCCACGTTCAAAAAGTAGTGCACTAGCTAAATGAGTGCCCTGTATGGGGATTAGGGTGCCGTTTGGGAGATGGTGTCGTTCAGATCACAGAAGAATGATGATGGTTCTGTTAATGAGACATTATTATATTACAGTCAGATAATGTATTACTTATCGGATGATGGGACTGCAGGTGAATCTGTATGATGAAAAGTCACGTCTGATGTTCTGTAATGTGAGTTATAAAATGGCAGGTTGAGTCCTGGTCAAACCTGTTGAAACCACTTTCTAAGGGGATGGGTGGATGCATGTTTATGTTGTGCACATGCTATTCGGCATGCAGTTTAGGCCTTTGTCAGCCAAACACACACACACACACACCACCTCTGGAAGTGCAGTAACACAACAGAGAGACAGGCTTAAGACATCTGTTACTTTAGCGTCCTGTGAAGTTTGTGGACTGTGTGTGTTAGTGTGTGTGTGTGTGTGCGTTAGTGTGTGTGCGTGTGTGTGTGTATTAGTGTGTTAGTGTGTGTGCGTGCGTGTGTAGGGGGAGTTTGTTAACCGGAGGTGTGCTACGTCTGCTGCCAGTGTCTGAATCCTCAGAGAAACTAGACAGACAGAGAAGGTTCTGAGAACATCCGTCAACAAAGACTCTCTGGAACAGATTCAGTCAGCAAGATGTCTGAGGGAATAATGGAAAACCGCTTAGCATCAAACCTTACAGACTGTTACTGGAGCAGTGTTTAGAGTTGAATCACATCCCTTCTAGACCGTATCGGTCTCCTATATGAACCTACAGCCTACTGGTTCAGCTAGGATTACTGCGCTGTGATGCTCACATGTCTACCTGTGTTCATGTTGTGTTAGGAAGTCTGTAGCCGTGTTATTCTGGCTACTGTGTGTAAACGTTGCTTCCTGCGTTTCAGATCTTTTAATGTTTGTTTTATCATGGCTGTTATTAACATATACTGTCATAAGGACATATCTAATAGTGTTGTATTAACATATACTGTCATAAGGACATATCTAACAGTGTTGTATTAACATATACTGTCATAAGGACATATCTAATAGTGTTTATTAACATATACTGTCATAAGGACATATCTAATAGTGTTTAGTAACATATACTGTCATAAGGACATATCTAATAGTGTTGTATTAACATATACTGTCATAAGGACATATCTAATAGTGTTTATTAACATATACTGTCATAAGGACATATCTAATAGTGTTTAATGAACATATACTGTCATAAGGACATATCTAATAGTGTTGTATTAACATATACTGTCATAAGGACATATCTAATAGTGTTGTATTAACATATACTGTCATAAGGACATATCTAATAGTGTTTTATCATGGCTGTTATTACCCCATACTGTCATAAGGACATATCTAATAGTGTTTATTACCCCATACTGTCATAAGGACATATCTAATAGTGTTTATTACCCCATACTGTCATAAGGACATATCTAATAGTGTTTTATCATGGCTGTTATTACCCCATACTGTCATAAGGACATATCTAATAGTGTTGTATTAACATATACTGTCATAAGGACATATCTAATAGTGTTTTATCATGGCTGATATTACCCCATACTGTCATAAGGACATATCTAATAGTGTTTATTACCCCATACTGTCATAAGGACATATCTAATAGTGTTTATTACCCCATACTGTCATAAGGACATATCTAATAGTGTTTTATCATGGCTGTTATTACCCCATACTGTCATAAGGACATATCTAATAGTGTTTATTACCCCATACTGTCATAAGGACATATCTAATAGTGTTGTATCATGGCTGATATTAACATATACTGTCTATACTGTCATAAGGACATATCTAATAGTGTTTTATCATGGCTGATATTAACATATACTGTCTATACTGTCATAAGGACATATCTAATAGTGTTTTATCATGGATGATATTAATGTCTACTGTCATGAGCACAAAAATGGCCTGTGGTTTTAAGCTGGACTTCTAGTCTGTCAGGGTGGAATACAAATAACCAGGTTTGAATATGACTCTTCTGATTTGAATATGACTCTTCTGATTTGAATATGACTCTTCTGATTTGAATATGACTCTTCTGATTTGAATATGACTCTCCTGATTTGAATATGACTCTCGTGGTTTGAATATGACTCTGCTGGTTTGAATATGACTATCCTGGTTTGAATATGACTCTCCTGGTTTGAATATGACTCTCCTGGTTTGAATATGACTATCCTGGTTTGAATATGACTCTTCTGGTTGGAATATGACTCTCCTGGTTTGAATATGACTCTTCTGGTTGGAATATGACTCTCCTGGTTGGAATATGACACTCTTGGTTTGAATATGACTATGCTGGATTAAATTAGAATATTCTGAATTGAATATCAATATGCTGGATTGAATAAGACTATATCCAAACCTGGAAAAGCCTCTTTAGAGACTATCTATTTTGTTGGACTCAGTGAGAATCCAGGAGGCTGAGCTAATTCTATTAAAATGGGTTGAGCATTTAAAGGAGGGAGGAGAAGGGGAGGGAGAGACTAAGGGAGGAGAGAGTGAAGAGAATTATCAGAATCCTCTCTTTTGGGGATTGAGCCGTAAAGTCGGATGGAGCGATGGTGAGAGGCGGTGTTTCTGTGAGTAGGGGGATAGAGAGGCAGGGGAGGTGTCGGTAAGCGGTCGGTAAGAGGATTCAATACTCTAAAATCGGCTCAGGGGGACGTTGGGTGCATTCACACACAGATACTGTACCCTAGTTATTACTCCCCGCTCCTCCTCGCCTCTTCTCCTCCTCTCCTTCTCTCTTCCTCCTGTCCTCTCCTTTCCCTAACTCTTATTCATTCTTCTCCTCTTCCTCTCATTTTCCTCCTACCTTCTATCTTCTCCTCTCTCCTCCTCTCATTTTCTCCTACACTCCTTTTCGCATTTTCTGCTTCTGTCTCCTCCCATCTTCCTCTCCTCCTTCCCTCCACATCTCCTCTCCTCCTCCCATCTTCCTCTCCTCCTTCCCTCCATGTCCCCTCTTCTCCTCCCATCTTCCTCTCCTCCTTCCCTCCATGTCTCCTCTCCTCCTTCCCTCCACATCTCCTCTTCTCCTCCCATCTTCCTCTCCTCCTTCCCTCCACATCTCCTCTTCTCCTCCCATCTTCCTCTCCTCCTTCCCTCCACATCTCCTCTCCTCCTTCCCTCCACATCTCCTCTCCTCCTCCCATCTTCCTCTCCTCCTTCCCTCCATGTCCCCTCTTCTCCTCCCATCTTCCTCTCCTCCTTCCCTCCACATCTCCTCTCCTCCTTCCCTCCACATCTCCTCTTCTCCTCCCATCTTCCTCTCCTCCTTCCCTCCACATCTCCTCTTCTCCTCCCATCTTCCTCTCCTCCTTCCCTCCACATCTCCTCTCCTCCTCCCATCTTCCTCTCCTCCTTCCCTCCATGTCTCCTCTCCTCCTCCCATCACGGCCCTGCCAAGTTAAGCCTTGAGGGCTTAAATAATCACGAAGAAGTCCAGCTGGCACAGTATTGTATTGTTTGAGAGAGAGAGAGAGAGAGAGAGAGAGAGAGAGAGAGAGAGAGAGAGAGAGAGAGAGAGAGAGAGAGAGAGAGAGAGAGAGAGAGAGAGGGGGAAAGACAGGGACTGAACCATCGATGTGATGTAATGATGTGTAATTCTTACAGACTGTTACATTCTCTTCTTCCAACAGCAACTCTAGTCTCCCTAGTTGCTGCTTCACTTCTGTCAGATGTCGCTCTCCTTTCATCTCGCTCTGTCTCTCTCTCTTTCTTTCTCTCTCTCTCTCTCTCTCTCTCTCTCTCTCGCTCTCTGTCTCTGTCTCTGTCTCTCTCTCTGTCTCTCTCTCTCTCTCTCTCTCTCTCTCTCTCTCACACACATACACGCACAGACACACACTCTCCATATTCCCTGTCTGTAACAGTTAGCAACAAGAAGAAGATAGCTGACTTCTAAATTTCAAATAGCTACAATGATAGTAAAGCTGTTTCAGAACTGAAAGTGTGTGTGTGTGTGTGTGTGTGTGTGTGTGTGTGTGTGTGTGTGTGTGTGTGTGTGTGTGTGTGTGTGTGTGTGTCAATGTCAGGTTGGCTATTCTGTGTGTAGATACTGTAGCTAGCAGTCCAGGCTAAGTGAGTGAGAGTGTGTCAAAATACAATTGAACTGTTGGGCCTTTCAAAGATAATAGCAGATCAAAGTAGACCATGTTGATGTCTCACGAACAGTTCTTTCAACACACAGAATAGACCAACACCTACCTGACTTTGATGTTGACATGGTGTGGGGTGGTGGTGGTGCACTGTATGTTAGTAGGTGATGACAAATGCTTCTGAACTGACACGCTCTGCCCTACATAGAGAACTACTGTTAACCACATCCCTGTGGTCCCTACATAGTGCACTACTGTTAACCAGATCCCTGTGGTCCCTACATAGAAAACTACTGTTGACCAGATCCCTGTGGTCCCTACATAGAGCACTACTGTTGACCAGATCATTGTGGTCCCTACATAGAGCACTACTGTTAACCAGATCCCTGTAGTCCCTACATAGAGCATAGAACACAGACAGGGAATAGAAAGTCATGTGGAACACAGACAGGGAATAGCTAGTCATGTGGAACACAGACAGGGAATATGTAGTCATGTGGGACAGAGACAGGGAATAGATATGTGTTGTGTTGGTGATGAGGTTATACGGGTTAGGTGGAGCTTGCTGTCCTGTCGGCATGGTAACAGAGAGCTGCGGGAAACTTTGTGATCATATGCTTTGACGTGAACAACTGGGGCTATTTCATTTGTTTTATTGCCTCTGTTAGCAGGTCCTCAGTCCGTAGGTCCTCCGTCAGTGGGTCCTCCGTCAGTGGTTCCTCCGTCAGTAGGTCCTCCGTCAGTAGGTGCTCTGTCAGTGGTCCCTCTGTCAGTAGGTGCTCTGTCAGTAGTTCCTCTGTCAGTAGGTCCTCTGTCAGTAGGTCCTCCGTCAGTAGGTGCTCTGTCAGTGGTCCCTCTGTCAGTAGGTGCTCTGTCAGTAGTTCCTCTGTCAGTAGGTGCTCTGTCAGTAGGTGCTCTGTCAGTAGGTCCTCTGTCAGTAGGTGCTCTGTCAGTAGTTCCTCTGTCAGTAGGTGCTCTGTCAGTAGGTGCTCTGTCAGTAGGTCCTCTGTCAGTAGGTGCTCTGTCAGTAGGTGTTCTGTCAGTAGGTCCTCTGTCAGTAGGTGCTCTGTCAGTAGGTCCTCCGTCAGTAGGTGCTCTGTCAGTGGTCCCTCTGTCAGTAGGTGCTCTGTCAGTAGTTCCTCTGTCAGTAGGTCCTCTGTCAGTAGGTCCTCCGTCAGTAGGTGCTCTGTCAGTGGTCCCTCTGTCAGTAGGTGCTCTGTCAGTAGTTCCTCTGTCAGTAGGTGCTCTGTCAGTAGGTGCTCTGTCAGTAGGTCCTCTGTCAGTAGGTGCTCTGTCAGTAGTTCCTCTGTCAGTAGGTGCTCTGTCAGTAGGTGCTCTGTCAGTAGGTCCTCTGTCAGTAGGTGCTCTGTCAGTAGGTGTTCTGTCAGTAGGTCCTCTGTCAGTAGGTCCTCTGTCAGTAGGTCCTCTGTCAGTAGGTCCTCTGTCAGTAGGTGCTCTGTCAGTAGGTGCTCTGTCAGTAGGTCCTCTGTCAGTAGGTGCTCTGTCAGTAGGTGCTCTGTCAGTAGGTTCTCTGTCAGTAGGTCCTCTGTCAGTAGGTCCTCTGTCAGTAGGTCCTCTGTCAGTAGGTGCTCTGTCAGTAGGTGCTCTGTCAGTAGGTGCTCTGTTAGTAGGCCCTCTGTCAGTAGGTGCTCTGTCTTTAGGTGCTCTGTCAGTAGGTGCTCTGTCAGTAGGTGCTCTGTCTGTAGGTGCTCGGTCAGTAGGTCCTCTGTCAGTAGGTGCTCTGTCAGTAGGTGCTCTGTCAGTAGGTGCTCTGTCAGTAGGTCCTCTGTCAGTAGTTCCTCTGTCAGTTGTTCCTCTGTCAGTGGGTCCTCTGTCAGTGAATCCTCTGTCAGTGGTTCCTCTGTCAGTGGTTCCTCTGTCAGTGGTTCCTCTGTCAGTGGTTACACTGTCAGTAGGTCCTCTGTCAGTAGGTGCTCTGTCAGTAGGTCCTCTGTCAGTAGGTGCTCTGTCAGTGGTTCCTCTGTCAGTGGTTCCTCTGTCAGTAGGTCCTCTGTCAGTGGGTCCTCTGTCAGTAGGTGCTCTGTCAGTAGGTCCTCTGTCAGTAGGTCCTCTGTCAGTGGTTCCTCTGTCAGTGGTCCCTCTGTCAGTAGGTGCTCTGTCATTGGGTCCTCTGTCATTAGGTGCTCTGTCAGTGGGTCCACTGTCAGTGGTTCCTCTGTCAGTGGTTCCTCTGTCAGTAAGGCCTCTGTCAGTAGGTGCTCTGTCAGTAGGTCCTCTGTCAGTAGGCCCTCTGTCAGTAGGGCCTCTGTCAGTAGGTCCTCTGTCAGTAGGTCCTCTGTCAGTAGGTCCTCTGTCAGTAGGTGCTCTGTCAGTAGGTGCTCTGTCAGTGGTTCCTCTGTCAGTGGTCCCTCTGTCAGTAGGTCCTCTGTCAGTAGGTGCTCTGTCACTAGGTGCTCTGTCAGCAGGTGCTCTGTCAGCAGGTTCTCTGTCAGTCGGTCCTCTGTCATTAGGTCCTCTGTCAGTAGGTCCTCTGTCAGTAGGTCCTCTGTCAGTAGGTGCTCTGTCTGTAGGTGCTCTGTCAGTAGGTGCTCTGTCAGTAGTTCCTCTTTCAATAGGTGCTCTGTCAGTAGGTGCTCTGTCAGTAGGTCCTCTGTCAGTAGGTGCTCTGTCAGTAGGTGTTCTGTCAGTAGGTCCTCTGTCAGTAGGTCCTCTGTCAGTAGGTGCTCTGTCAGTAGGTGCTCTGTCAGTAGGTCCTCTGTCAGTAGGTGCTCTGTCAGTAGGTGCTCTGTCAGTAGGTCCTCTGTCAGTAGGTCCTCTGTCAGTAGGTCCTCTGTCAGTAGGTGCTCTGTCAGTAGGTGCTCTGTCACTAGGTGCTCTGTCAGCAGGTGCTCTGTCAGCAGGTTCTCTGTCAGTTGGTCCTCTGTCATTAGGTCCTCTGTCAGTAGGTCCTCTGTCAGTAGGTCCTCTGTCAGTAGGTGCTCTGTCTGTAGGTGCTCTGTCAGTAGGTGCTCTGTCAGTAGTTCCTCTTTCAATAGGTGCTCTGTCAGTAGGTGCTCTGTCAGTAGGTCCTCTGTCAGTAGGTGCTCTGTCAGTAGGTGTTCTGTCAGTAGGTCCTCTGTCAGTAGGTCCTCTGTCAGTTGGTCCTCTGTCAGTAGGTCCTCTGTCAGTAGGTGCTCTGTCAGTAGGTGCTCTGTCAGTAGGTCCTCTGTCAGTAGGTGCTCTGTCAGTAGGTGCTCTGTCAGTAGGTCCTCTGTCAGTAGGTCCTCTGTCAGTAGGTCCTCTGTCAGTAGGTGCTCTGTCAGTAGGTGCTCTGTCAGTAGGTGCTCTGTTAGTAGGCCCTCTGTCAGTAGGTCCTCTGTCAGTAGGTCCTCTGTCAGTAGGTCCTCTGTCAGTAGGTGCTCTGTCAGTAGGTGCTCTGTCAGTAGGTGCTCTGTCAGTAGGCCCTATGTCAGTAGGTCCTCTGTCAGTAGGTCCTCTGTCAGTAGGTGCTCTGTCAGTAGATGTTCTGTCAGTAGGTGTTCTGTCAGTAGGTCCTCTGTCAGTAGGTCCTCTGTCAGTAGGTGCTCTGTCAGTAGGTGCTCTGTCAGTAGGTCCTCTGTCAGTAGGTGCTCTGTCAGTAGGTGCTCTGTCAGTAGGTCCTCTGTCAGTAGGTCCTCTGTCAGTAGGTCCTCTGTCAGTAGGTGCTCTGTCAGTAGGTGCTCTGTCAGTAGGTGCTCTGTCAGTAGGTGCTCTGTTAGTAGGCCCTCTGTCAGTAGGTGCTCTGTCTGTAGGTGCTCTGTCAGTAGGTGCTCTGTCAGTAGGTGCTCTGTCTGTAGGTGCTCTGTCAGTAGGTCCTCTGTCAGTAGGTGCTCTGTCAGTAGGTGCTCTGTCAGTAGGTGCTCTGTCAGTAGGTCCTCTGTCAGTAGTTCCTCTGTTAGTTGTTCCTCTGTCAGTGGGTCCTCTGTCAGTGATTCCTCTGTCAGTGGTTCCTCTGTCAGTGGTTCCTCTGTCAGTGGTTCCTCTGTCAGTGGTTACACTGTCAGTAGGTCCTCTGTCAGTAGGTGCTCTGTCAGTAGGTCCTCTGTCAGTAGGTGCTCTGTCAGTGGTTCCTCTGTCAGTGGTTCCTCTGTCAGTAGGTCCTCTGTCAGTGGTCCCTCTGTCATTAGGTGCTCTGTCAGTGGGTCCTCTGTCAGTGGTTCCTCTGTCAGTGGTTCCTCTGTCAGTAGGGCCTCTGTCAGTAGGTCCTCTGTCAGTAGGCCCTCTGTCAGTAGGGCCTCTGTCAGTAGGTCCTCTGTCAGTAGGTCCTCTGTCAGTAGGTCCTCTGTCAGTAGGTGCTCTGTCAGTAGGTGCTCTGTCAGTGGTCCCTCTGTCAGTGGTCCCTCTGTCAGTAGGTCCTCTGTCAGTAGGTCCTCTGTCAGTAGGTGCTCTGTCAGCAGGTGCTCTGTCAGTGGTCCCTCTGTCAGTAGGTCCTCTGTCAGTAGGTCCTCTGTCAGTAGGTGCTCTGTCAGTAGGTGCTCTGTCACTAGGTGCTCTATCAGCAGGTGCTCTGTCAGTGGGTCCTCTGTCATTAGGTCCTCTGTCAGTAGGTCCTCTGTCAGTAGGTCCTCTGTCAGTAGGTGCTCTGTCAGTAGGTGCTCTGTCAGTAGGTGCTCTGTCACTAGGTGCTCTGTCAGCAGGTGCTCTGTCAGTAGGTCCTCTGTCATTAGGTCCTCTGTCAGTAGGTCCTCTGTCAGTAGGTCCTCTGTCAGTAGGTGCTCTGTCTGTAGGTGTTCTGTCAGTAGGTCCTCTGTCAGTAGGTCCTCTGTCAGTAGGTCCTCTGTCAGTAGGTGCTCTGTCAGTAGGTGCTCTGTCAGTAGGTGCTCTGTCAGTAGGTGCTCTGTCAGTAGGCCCTATGTCAGTAGGTCCTCTGTCAGTAGGTGCTCTGTCTGTAGGTGCTCTGTCAGTAGGTGCTCTGTCAGTAGGTGCTCTGTCTCTAGGTGCTCTGTCAGTAGGTGCTCTGTCAGTAGGTCCTCTGTCAGTAGGTCCTCTGTCAGTAGGTGCTCTGTCTGTAGGTGCTCTGTCAGTAGGTGCTCTGTCAGTAGGTGCTCTGTCAGTAGGTGCTCTCTCAGTAGGTGCTCTGTCAGTAGGTCCTCTGTCAGTAGGTGCTCTGTCAGTAGGTGCTCTGTCAGTAGGTGCTCTGTCAGTAGGTGCTCTGTCAGTAGGTCCTCTGTCAGTAGGTGCTCTGTCAGTAGGTGCTCTGTCAGTAGGTGCTCTGTCAGTAGGTCCTCTGTCATTAGGTCCTCTGTCAGTAGGTCCTCTGTCAGTAGGTCCTCTGTCAGTAGGTGCTCTGTCAGTAGGTGCTCTGTCAGTAGGTGCTCTGTCAGTAGGTGCTCTGTCAGTGGTTCCTCTGTCAGTAGGTGCTCTGTCAGTAGGTGCTCTGTCAGTAGGTGCTCTGTCAGTGGTTCCTCTGTCAGTAGGTGCTCTGTCAGTGGTTCCTCTGTCAGTAGGTCCTCTGTCAGTGGTTCCTCTGTCAGTAGGTGCTCTGTCAGTAGGTGCTCTGTCAGTAGGTGCTCTGTCAGTGGTTCCTCTGTCAGTAGGTCCTCTGTCAGTGGTTCCTCTGTCAGTAGGTCCTCTGTCAGTAGGTGCTCTGTCAGTAGGTGCTCTGTCAGT
>NW_022265463.1:0-12946 GCF_002021735.2 Oncorhynchus kisutch
AATTCACAACAACTACTATACTCACAAATTTTTAGTAAGGTCAATTGTTAATATTCTACTATGCATGAGATGTCAGTGGTGTGGGGGCTGTGCTTTGGCAAAGTGGGTGGGGTTATATCCTTCCTGTTTGGCCCTGTCCGGGGGTGTCCTCGGATGGGGCCACAGTGTCTCCTGACCCCTCCTGTCTCAGCCTCCAGTATTTATGCTGCAGTAGTTTATGTGTCAGGGGGCTGGGGTCAGTTTGTTATATCTGGAGTACTTCTCCTGTCCTATTCGGTGTCCTGTGTGAATCTAAGTGTGTGTTCTCTAATTCTCTCCTTCTCTCTTTCTTTCTCTCTCTCGGAGGACCTGAGCCCTAGGACCATGCCCCAGGACTACCTGACATGATGACTCCTTGCTGTCCCCAGTCCACCTGGCCATGCTGCTGCTCCAGTTTCAACTTCCACCTGACTGTGCTGCTGCTCCAGTTTCAACTGTTCTGCCTTATTATTATTCGACCATGCTGGTCATTTATGAACATTTGAACATCTTGGCCATGTTCTGTTATAATCTCCACCCGGCACAGCCAGAAGAGGACTGGCCACCCCACATAGCCTGGTTCCTCTCTAGGTTTCTTCCTAGGTATTGGCCTTTCTAGGGAGTTTTTCCTAGCCACCGTGCTTCTACACCTGCATTGCTTGCTGTTTTAGGCTGGGTTTCTGTACAGCACTTTGAGATATCAGCTGATGTACGAAGGGCTATATAAATACATTTGATTTGATTTGATTTGAAATGTAAAGGGACGAATAAGAATATGTACATATAAATATATGAATGAGCGATGGCAATGCGGTAGATGGTATAGCATACAGTATATACATGTGAGATGAGTAATGTAGGATATGTAAACATTATTAAAGTGGCATTTTTTTAAGTGACTAGTGATACCTTTATTAAATCACTTTTTTAAAGTGGCCAGAGATTTGAGTCTGTATGTTGGCAGCAGCCTCTCTGTGTTAGTGATTGGCTGTTGAACTGTCTGATGGCCTTGAGATAGAAGCTGTTTTTCAGTCTCTTGGGTCCCAGCTTTGATGCACCTGTACTGACCTTGCCTTCCTCTGACATCGGGTGCTGTAGGTGTCCTGGAGGGCAGGTAGACTGTGATGAAGCACCTTTGGCAGCGATTGCAGCCTTGAGTCTTCGTGGGTATGACGCTACAAGCTTGGCACACCTGTATTTGGGGAGTTTCTCCAATTCTTGTCTGCATATCCTCTCAAGCTCTGTCAGGTTGGATGGGGAGCGTCGCTGCACAGCTATTTTCAGGTCTCTCCAGAGATGTTCGATCAGCCTCTGGTTTGGCCACTCAAGGACATTAGACTTGTCCCGAAGACACTCCTGTGTTGTCTTGGCTGTGTGCTTAGGGTCGTTGTCCTGATGGAAGGTGAACCTTCGCCCTAGCCCGAGGTCCTAAGAGCTCTGGAGCAGGTATTCATCAAGGAGCTCTCTGTACTTTGCTCTGTTCATCTTGACTAGTCTCCCAGTCCCTGCTACTGAAAAACATCCCCACTGCATGATGCTGCCACCATCATTACACAACAAGTTGGAAATCTCAAATTCATCGAGTGGTTTGGAAGGAATCAGTGACCGTGGCTGTGTGGTCCCAAATCTGGGATTAAGGGGCTCTTTTCCAAATGTAAATTGATAAACATTCAACATTGGACATGCTGTCAATGAAGCATGATTTGGTTAGAATAGTTATATTGACTAACGTTAAGTCTGTCCTAGCTTGCTCATTGTCTTAATCAAAATTACAGATTGCCTCTTATCCGCTTGTCGTCCCCTTATGCTGTAGTTTGTACATCTCAATTGTCATTAGAAACCACATTTGCATATCAGCAGTTTTTTTACAAGGCAGTAAATTAGGCTGAATTAACTGTTTCGCTGCCAGACAAGGCTCCGCTGATAGCCAGGTGTAGCAGTGTTAAGGTGTTGGGACAGCTTTATGTAGGCCCTAACAGTTTGTGGGCATTGTTTGTCACCGTTATAGTGCAATTAATGTATTGTTTAGTGTTGTGTAGTGGCTTTGCTGGCATTTATTCCGCTTGCATTTTTTTTTGCCCCACCAAGATTTACATGCTAATATCACCACTGGATTACAGTATAGCTACAGTATGTCAAGGGGTGTGTTTTTGAATCTGCTGCAGAGTAATGCCAATTTGGCTGTTAGGAAGACAAACATGCGATAGGATGTTAGGCAGAAAAATATGCTGGTAGGACACGTGCACATGGAAGTCAGTGATTTCTATTTACTATAGGTTAATGAGGCAATACAAAATGTGATGTAATGGGCCTAACGAGTGACTGCATCACAGTGTTGTGGCGTCACACAGCCTGGGGTCCGACCGTAAGGCACTACAGAGGGTAGTACGTACGACCCAGTAAATCACTGGGGCCAAGCTGACTAAAGCTTCCTACCATCCAGGACCTATATACTTGGCAGTGTCAGAGGAAGGCCCAAAAAATTGTCAGGACTCCAGACACCCAAGTCATAGACTGTTCTCTCTGCTACCGCAAGTCAAGCGGTACCGGATAGCCAAGTCTAGGACCAAAAGTCTCCTTAACAGCAGCCATAAGACTGATGAACAATTAATCAAATGGCCACCCGGACTATTTACATTGACACCACCCCCATTTGTTTTTATACTGCTGCTACTCGCTGTTTATTATCTATGCATAGTCACTTTACCCCAACCTACATGTACAAATTACCTCAACTAACCTGTACCCCTGCACATCGACTCAGTACCGGTACCCCCTGCATATAGCCTAGTTATAGTTACTTTTTATTATTTTTTACTTTAGTTTATTTGGTCAATATTTTCTTAACTCTTTCTTGAACTGCATTGTTGGTTAAGGACTTGTAAGTAAGCATTTCACGGTAAGGTCTACAACCTGTTGTATTCGGCGCATGTGACAAATAAAGTTTGATTTGAATTGATCCCAGACTGTGTCAAAACTGTCTGTGACCAGGAGTCCCATAGGCTGGCGCACAATTGGCCCAGCGTCGTCCGGGTTTACTTGGCTCATCGTGCCAGCAGGCTGCCTTCGGTCATCAGTAGAAAGTTTTTTTTCATCCGACACATTGGTGCAGCTGGCTTCCGGGTTAAGTGAGTGGGTGTTAAGAAGCGCGGCTTCGCGGGGCATGTTTTGGAGCCTCTCATGAGCCTGTTGGGGAGTTGCATAGATGAGACAAGATCGTTATCACAAAATTTGGGGAGAAAAAGGGGGTAAAAATGACAACAAAAACAAAAAATGGTGATGTGACTAAAATGTAAGGGCATTTAGTTGACTAAAATGGCTGACAGTTTGTCATTTTGACAATAACTAGACTAAATCCTAATACAAATGAAGACTTAATGATGTTTTAGTCAAAAGGACTAAGACTAAATCTAAAAAGAGTTCAATAATTAACACTGCCCTATACCCATGCCAAACCATTCATTCTACCCCCCATATTCCCCCTCCTCCAAACCCCTTTTAAACACCAGCACCCACCAGTCTGTGTGTAATTAATCAAATATGAGAATATGCCTGTCTAAGTGAAGCACTGGGGTGAGGACCACAGGAGTGGACCAGGAAAGTAGAGGAGCGGAGCAGAGTCGACCTCAGCATTGCGTGACTTGTGCACATCACACTGCAGAGAGTTACATCACTCCAGACCAGTGATTTAAAATGACACATTATTCAGACCATCACCATGGCGCCACAGACTCACGTTACACAGAGAACACAGATTACTTAGAGAACTGGGAGGGGGGGGTGGCGAAAGAGGGAGAGAGATCATAGCCAGAGCTTGCGTGAAAACAAACACAGTGACAGGTTCAGAGGGGAAGGTAGTAATTTGAGGGTCATTAAAGGAGCATGTGCTTCTCCTTACGGTAGGCCATGGTCTCGATCCTGCTCCTGCCCAGTAACACTTCCTGTTAAGCACTGCTTATTTCCGGTTTCATATAAACAAACCAGCTAGGGGTGGACTGTATAGTCTCCAAGACATATGTAAACGGGGTGAATTGGGTCTCACTTGGGTCTCACTTGTTGCAACTGTTTGAGATGCACAATTTTTACAATAGGGCCCTGTGCTGCCATAACCAAAATGAAGATGCATTCCCAAAATGCATCTGTGTGTGTGTGTGTGTAAGGCATGATGGGAGTGATTGTTAGTGAGATCCTATCTGAAGCTTGGCTCCTCCACAGAGCACAGAGGGAACACACACACACACACACACTATTGCCATCCATTTTGGGAATGCATCTTAATTTTGGTCGAGAGCAACAAGATGGAACCGAGTCATGGAGATTAACAATGGGAGAGTAGTGCAAATACAGAGAGCTGTAGGAGATTTTTCTTCATTTATTAGAGGCTACAGCAGACTTCAAGGGCTCTGCTTGTAGTGAGGATAAGTGCTATGGGGGACAACTTGTTTTTGCTCACTTCACTGTTTTACATCCAGCCAAATGAGGGGGCTAGCAGTGTGTGAGTGTGTGAGTGAGTGAGTGAGTGAGTGAGTGATAATGAGTGAGCAAATGAGAAAAGGGAGAGACAGAGAGCGAGAGCGGGTAAACTTTCCCTTCAGCCAAGAACATGCTCTTAAAAATGTATGCAGTGATCTGAATTAATCCAGAGAACATTGAATGATTGAGACGCAGCTTTGAACAGAGCAGATCAGAAGAGTGTGACATGGGTTAGAGTAGAGAGGATAGGGAACATTGGCCTGACGACTCACACGAAATTATTCATCTGTTCTGTCATTTGCTACATACAGTGCCTTCCGAAAGTATTCGGCCCCCTTGAACTTTGCGACCTTTTGCCACATTTCAGGCTTCAAACATAAAGATATAAAACTGTATTTTTTTTGTGAAGAATCAACAACAAGTGGGACAAAATCATGAAGTGGAACGACATTTATTGGATATTTCAAACTTTTTTACCAAATCAAATACTGAAAAATTGGGCGTGCAAAAAAGTTCAGCCCCTTTACTTTCAGTGCAGCAAACTCTCTCCAGAAGTTCAGTGAGGATCTCTGAATGATCCAATGTTGACCTAAATGACTAATGATGATAAATACAATCCACCTGTGTGTAATCAAGTCTCCGTATAAATGCACCTGCACTGTGATAGTCTCAGAGGTCTGTTAAAAGCGCAGAGAGCATCATGAAGAACAAGGAACACACCAGGTAGGTCCGAGATACTGTTGTGAAGAAGTTTAAAGCCGGATTTGGATACAAAAAGATTTCCCAAGCTTTAAACATCCCAAGGAGCACTGTGCAAGCGATAATATTGAAATGGAAGGAGTATCAGACCACTGCAAATCTACCAAGACCTGGCCATCCCTCTAAACTTTCAGCTCATACAAGGAGAAGACTGATCAGAGATGCAGCCAAGAGGCCCATGATCACTCTGGATGAACTGCAGAGATCTACAGCTGAGGTGGGAGACTCTGTCCATAGGACAACAATCAGTCATGTATTGCACAAATCTGGTCTTTATGGAAGAGTGGCAAGAAGAAAGCCATTTCTTAAAGATATCCATAAAAAGTGTCGTTTAAAGTTTGCGACAAGCCACCTGGGAAACACACCAAACATGTGGAAGAAGGTGCTCTGGTCAGATTAAACCAAAATTGAACTTTTTGGCAACAATGCAAAACGTTATGTTTGGCGTAAAAGCAACACAGCTCATCACCCTGAACACTACCATCCCCACTGTCAAACATGGTGGTGGCAGCATCATGGTTTGGGCCTGCTTTTCTTCAGCAGGGACAGGGAAGATGGTTAAAAATTGATGGGAAGATGGATGGAGCCAAATACAGGACCATTCTGGAAGAAAACCTGATGGAGTCTGCAAAAGACCTGAGACTGGGACGGAGATTTGTCTTCCAACAAGACAATGATCCAAAACATAAAGCAAAATCTACAATGGAATGGTTCAAAAATAAACATATCCAGGTGTTAGAATGGCCAAGTCAAAGTCCAGACCTGAATCCAATCGAGAATCTGTGGAAAGAACTGAAAACTGCTGTTCACAAATGCTCTCCATCCAACCTCACTGAGCTCGAGCTGTTTTGCAAGGAGGAATGGGAAAAAATGTCAGTCTCTCGATGTGCAAAACTGATAGAGACATAAGCGACTTACAGCTGTAATCGCAGCAAAAGGTGGCGCTACAAAGTATTAACTTAAGGGGGCTGAATAATTTTGCACGCCCAATTTTTCAGTTTTTGATTTGTTAAAAAATATCCAATAAATGTCGTTCCACTTCATGATTGTGTCCCACTTGTTGTTGATTTTATAGTTTTACAGTTTTATATCTTTATGTTTGAAGCCTGAAATGTGGCAAAAGGTCGCAAAGTTCAAGGGGGCCGAATACTTTCGCAAGGCACTGTACTTTCGTCTGAGACTACCATCATTGAAATCATTTGTGGTGACGAGGGGTACGAGGGGTGTTGTACAAAACAAAGTCATCAGCAATTGGATCGTCTCTAACCAATGATGACATTTCAAACCACCGCTTTACCCACGTGTGTTCTGGCCCAACCCATCAGTTTCTTGACCAATCAGACTGCCCCGAATGTGTTTGCATTCGTTGAAGGGGGGTCAGGGAGGAGAATAAACTAAAGTACGAAGGCGTGGTTTTAAGCTGGAGAAAGGAGTCTGGGTAGCCAGGCAAGGGAAAATTACACCACTGAACAGTAAAAAATTACACTTTTTAATGCGCCCTCGTCAGTCAGTTCAAATTGCAACAAATTGGGGATACTCACATGCACTGTACACAAAGAGCGAGCGAGCAAGAAAGAGAGAGAGGTATCAAACGGTCAGCTCTGTAAATGTCAAGCCCTCTCACTACCTGACCTGTCAATAAGAACTCATTATCAGTAAGATCATTGTCCCCGCCCCTCTTCAGCCATACACCATCACGACAACACAATGACATTATAGGCCTACTCTGCTACAGAAACAACAGTCACTAACATAGATGTAAATTGTCAAATGGTAATGTAACATGCAGCTTGTCCCTGGGGCAGACAATTAGACGGCACCATTGATTAGAATGTGAAATAGAAAGTGGGTCTGTAATATAGATGCAGGCACACTGTTCAGAGTGTGACACTATTCAGAGGAGGAGGAGGAGAAAGAAGCCCTGGAGCAATTGGTTCCTATAAACACCCAGTCCCTTGTATTGGGGGTCATTGCCAAAGGGCAGCTGTAAATACAGCAATTTGGAACAAAGCTTGTTAAATTTACTCTCTCCTCTCCCTCCTCTATTTATTTTGCTTTAAAACTTTACGAAGTTTCGTGGATGGTGCTCCCTCAGCCAGGGCGCATGCACGTGCAAATCCTATTTGTTTCAAACTAGTGGTTGGTTACATTTTTCTTACAACCTCGTTATACCTATACTAGTGTCCCATATCGTTGGTGGTTCTATGCTGCTGGTCTTATAGAAGCCATGATAATATGCTATCAACCTGTCACATTGCTAAATCACCACAGTGGCATTGCATTTCAATAGAATAGACATTCATTGTTATTGCCTGTCTCTATGACTCCAGAATGAAATCCATCAGCCTGTCTTTTGTACACAAACACTGACAGCAAAGGGGTGCTGTCAGCACCATAACCTCCAAAGCATACTCCCGTCCCATCTTCACAGAAAGACATCTGATAAAGGCCTTATGGCTTTTGTTCATCCCCTTCTTCCATTTTTCTCCCTCCCTCTATCCCTCCCTCCCCAAGTGGCATCCTCCCCCCTATCTTGATAGGAACACTAATAATTTTGGGGCTGGAGAATCCACACATATACCATGGAGAGGGAAGGGAAGTCCATTAAAATGATAATCACCATCTATCTCTGCTGGTTTATTGGGGTACGTTTTCATATACTGTATGCCCCCTGACCAAATGGAGGTTGGAGGTGAGGTGGGATGCAGTCTATGACAGACATTACTGCAATAACACAGTAATAAATTACTGTGACAAATTAATGGATGAGTTATTGTTTAATTGTACTTCAAGAATGATGTTCCCTCCAGCTTAATACAGCACACACACACAAACTAATCCTAGAAAGTGGAAACTAGGTGAGTGTGTGCGTGGGGTGTTTTCAAGATAATTAACATGTGTCTGGAATGTACTACACAATGCATATGTAAGAACTGGAACATTGGGGGGGGGGGATTTCCTTCAAATACATTTGTGTGTATATGTGAGTTTTTATGCATGTGTTTATTTAGCAACAGTGTATGTACAGTGGCTTGCGGAAGTATTCACCCCCTTGGCATTTTTCCTATTTTGTTGCCTTACAACCTGGAATTAAAAACAGATTTTTGGGGGGGGTTGTAGTATCATTTGGATTTACACAACATGCTTACCACTTTGAAGACGCAAAATATTTTTACAGCTGCAAGTCTCTTGGGGTATGTTTCTATAAGCTTGGCACATCTAGCCACTGGGATTTTTGCCCATTCTTCAAGGCAAAACTGCTCCATCTCCTTCAAGTTTGATGTGTTCTGCTGGTGTACAGCAGTCTAAGTCATACCACAGATTCTCAATTGGATTGGGTGTGGGCTTTGACTAGGCCATTCCAAGACATTTAAACATTTCCCCTTAAACCACTCGAGTGTCGTTTCAGCAGTATGCTTATGGTCATTTTCCTGCTGGAAGGTGAATCTCCGTCCCAGTTTCAAATCTATGGAAGACTGAAACAGGTTTTCCTCAAGAATTTCCCTGTATTTAGCATCATTCCTTCAATTCTGACCAGTTTCCCAGTCCCTGCCGATGAAAAATATCCCCAAAACATGATGCTGCCACCACCATGCTTCACTGTGGGGATGTTATGCTCGGGGTGATGAGAGGTGTTGGGTTTGTGCTAGACATAGCATTTTCCTTGATGGCCAAAAAGCTCAATTTTCTTCCATATGGTTGGGGAGTCTCCCACATGCCTTTTGGCGAACACCAAACATGTTTGAACTCCAATCTCCGCTGTGGAGCTTTGCAGCTCCTTCTGGGATATCTTTGTTCTCTTTGTTGCCTCTTTGATTAATGCCCTCCTTGCCTGGTCCGTTAATTTTGGTGGGCGACCCTCTCTTGGCAGGTTTGTTGTGGTGCCATATTCTTTAAATGTTTTAATAATGGATTTAAATGGTGCTCCGTGGGATGTTCAAAGTTTTGGGATATTTTTTTAGAACCCAACCCTGATCTGCACTTCTCCACAACTTTGTCCCTGACATGTTTGGCGAGCTCCTTGGTCTTCATGGTGCCGCCTGCTTGGTGGTGCCCCTTGCTTAACCTCTCTAGGGTATGTGGGATGCTAGCGTTCCATCTAGCCAACATCCAGTGAGGTTGCAGAGCGCCAAATTCAATTACAGAAATGCTCATTATAAAATTCAGAAAACAAAACATATTTTATATAGGTTTAAAGATTAACTTCTTGTTAAACCAACCACAGTGTTATATTTATAAAATGCTTTTCGGCGAAAGCATACCTAGCCCAGAACATACCTAGCTCAGAACATAGCCCAGTTGACAAATTATTATAAACAGTAACCAGCCAAGCAGAAGCGTTACAAAACTCAGAAATAGAGATAAAATTAATCCCTTACCTTTGATGATATTCATATGGTGGCAATCAGAAGACATTCATTTACTCAATAAAAGTCTCTTTATATCCAAAAACCTCCGTTTTGTTAGCGCGTTTTCAGTAACCACAGGCTCAAACTCAGTCAAAACAATCAGACAAACAAAATCCAAATTGTATCCGTAAAGTTCATAGAAACATGCCAAATTATGTTTATGTTCAATCCTCAGGTTGTTTTTTTATCCTAAATGATCTATAATATTTCAACCGGACAATAACATCGTCAATATAAAAGGTAAACAAGAAATGCACATGCGCCTGAAAAAAAACTCTGCGACACATTAGGGTCCACTCATTCAGACTGGACTTACTCCCTCATTTATAAGAATACAAGCCTGAAACCATTTCTAAAGACGGTTGACATCTAGTGGAATGCAATAGGAACTGCAAATGGAGTCCTAAGTCAATGGATACTGTAATGGCATTGAATAGAAAACTACAAAAACAACAACAACAAAAAACTACTTCCTGAATGGATTTTTCTCAGGTTTTTTGCCTGCTAAAGCAGTTGTTATACTCAGACACTTTTTTAACAGTTTTGGAAACTTTAGAGAGTGTTTTCTATCCAAATCTACCAGTTATATACATATCATATCTTCTCAAATCAAAGCAAATGTTATTTGTCACATACACATGGTTAGCAGATGTTAATGCGAGTGTAGCGAAATGCTTGTGCTTCTAGTTCCGACAATGCAGTAATAACCAACAAGTAATCTAGCTAACAATTCCAAAACTACTACCTTATAGACACAAGTGTAAGGGGATAAAGATATGTACATAAAGATATATGAATGAGTGATGGTACAGAGCGGCATAGGCAAGATACAGTAGATGGTATTGAGTACAGTATATACATATGAGATGAGTATGTAAACAAAGTGGCACAGTTAAAGTGGCTAGTGATACATGTATTACATAAAGATGCAGTAGATGATATGTATACGTATATACTGTACTCTATATGAGATGAATAATGTGGGCATGTAAACATTATATTAGGTAGCATTGTTTAAAGTGGCTAGTGATATATTTTACATCATTTCCCATCAATTCCCATTATTAAAGTGGCTGGAGTTGAGTCAGTGTGTTGGTAGCAGCCACTCAATGTTAGTGGTGGCTGTTTAACAGTCTGATGGCCTTGAGATAGAAGCTGTTTTTCAGTCTCTCGGTCCCAGCTTTGATGCACCTGTACTGACCTCGCCTTCTGGATGATAGCGGGGTGAACAGGCAGTGGCTCGGGTGGTTGTTGTCCTTGATGATCTTTATGGCCTTCCTGTGACATCGGGTGGTGTAGGTGTCCTGGAGGGCAGGTAGTTTGCCCCCGGTGATGCGTTGTGCAGACCTCACTACCCTCTGGATAGCCTTACGGTTGTGGGCGGAGCAGTTGCCGTACCAGGCGGTGATACAGCCCGACAGGATGCTCTCGATTGTGCATCTGTAGAAGTTTGTGAGTGCTTTTGGTGACAAGCCGAATTTCTTCAGCCTCCTGAGGTTGAAGAGGCGCTGCTGCGCCTTCTTCACGATGCTGTCTGTGTGGGTGGACCAATTCAGTTTGTCTGTGATGTGTACGCCAAGGAACTTAAAACGTACTACCCTCTCCACTACTGTTCCATCGATGTGGATAGGGGGGTGTTCCCTCTGCTGTTTCCTGAAGTCCACAATCATCTCCTTAGTTTTGTTGACGTTGAGTCCAGTACCCAGTTGCACAGGGCGGGGGTCGAGACCCAGGGTCTCGAGCTTGATGACGAGCTTAGAGGGCACTATGGTGTTAAATGCCGAGCTGTAGTCGATGAACAGCATTCTCACATAGGTATTCCTCTTGTCCAGATGGGTTAGGGCAGTGTGGTTGAGATTGCATCATCTGTGGACCTATTTGGGCGGTAAGCAAATTGGAGTGGGTCTAGGGTGTCAGGTAGGGTGGAGGTGATATGGTCCTTGACTAGTCTCTCAAAGCACTTCATGATGACAGAAGTGAGTGCTACGGGGCGGTAGTCGTTTAGCTCAGTTACCTTAGCTTTCTTGGGACAGGAACAATGGTGGCCCTCTTGAAGCATGTGGGAACAACAGACTGGGATAGGGATTGATTGAATATGTCCGTAAACACACCAGCCAGCTGGTCTGCGCGGCTGGGAATGCCGTCTGGGCCTGCAGCCTTGCGAGGGTTGACACGTTTAAATGTTTTACTCACGTCGGCTGCAGTGAAGGAGAGTCCGCATGTTTTGGTTGCGGGCCGTGTCAGTGGCACTGTATTGTCCTCAAAGCGGGAAAGAAGTTATTTAGTCTGCCTGGGAGCAAGACATCCTGGTCCGTGACGGGGCTGGTTTTCTTTTTGTAATCCGTGATTGACTGTAGACCCTGCCACATACCTCGTGTCTGAGCCGTTGAATTGAGATTCTACTTTGTCTCTATACTGACGCTTAGCTTGTTTGATTGCCTTGGAGGGAATAGCTACACTGTTTGTATTCGGTCATGTTTCCGGTCACCTTGCCCTGATTAAAAGCAGTGGTTCGCGCTGTCAGTTTCACGCGAATGCCATCAATCCACGGTTTCTGGTTTGGGAATGTTTTAATCGTTGCTATGGGAATGACATCTTCAACGCACGTTCTAATGAACTCGCTCACCGAATCAGCGTATTCGTCAATGTTGTTGTCTGACGCAATACGAAACATATCCCAGGCCACGTGATGGAAGCAGTCTTGGAGTGGGGAATCAGATTGGTCGGACCAGCGTTGAACAGACCTCAGCGCGGGAGCTTCTTGTTTTAGTTTCTGTCTGTAGGCAGGGATCAACTAAATGGAGTCGTGGTCAGCTTTTCGAAAGGAGGGCGGGGCAGAGCCTTATATGCGTCGCGGAAGTTAGAATAGCAGTGATTCAAGGTTTGCCAGCCCTGGTTGCGCAATCGATATGCTGATACAATTTAGGGAGTCTTGTTTTCAGATTAGCCTTGTTAAAATCCCCAGTACAATGAATGCAGCCTCCGGATATGTGGATTCCAGTTTGCAAAGAGTCAAATAAAGTTAGTTCAGAGCCATCGATGTGTCTGCTTGGGGGGGAATATATACGGCTGTGATTATAATCGAAGAGAATTCCCTTGGTAGATAATGCGGTAGATAATTTGATTGTGAGGAATTCTAAATCAGGTGACCAGAAGGACTTGAGTTCTGTATGTTGTTATGATAACACCACGTCACGTTAACCATGAAGCATACGCCCCCGCCCCTCTTCTTACCAGAAAGATGTTGGCTGCACCGACTCCGATAGCGTCTCTCCATGAGCCATGTT
>NW_022265464.1:0-12936 GCF_002021735.2 Oncorhynchus kisutch
TGGTGGTGTGTACTGTGTAGTGGCTGGTGGTGTATCTGTGTAGTGGCTGGTGGTGTATGTGGCTGGTGGTGTACTGTGTAGTGGTTGGTGTGGTGTACTGTGTAGTGGCTGGTGGTGTACTGTGTAGTGGCTGGTGGTGTGTACTGTGTAGTGGCTGGTGGTGGTGTACTGTGTAGTGGCTGGTGTGTACTGTGTAGTGGCTGGTGGTGTATGTGTAGTGGCTGGTGGTGTACTGTGTAGTGGCTGGTGGTGTACTGTGTAGTGGCTGGTGTGGTGTAGTGTAGTGGCTGGTGGTGGTGTAGTGGCTGGTGGTGGTGTACTGTGTAGTGGCTGGTGGTGGTACTGTGTAGTGGCTGGTGGTGTACTGTGTAGTGGCTGTGTGTGGTAGTGGCTGGTGGGTGGTACTGTGTAGTGGCTGGTGGTGGTGTACTGTGTAGTGGTGGTGGTGTACTGTGTAGTGGCTGGTGTGGGTACTGTGTAGTGGCTGGTGGTGTGTACTGTGTAGTGGCTGGTGGTGTACTGTGTAGTGGCTGTGCTGGTGTAGTGGCTGGTGGTGTACTGTGTAGTGGCTGGTGGTGGTGTACTGTGTAGTGGCTGGTGGTGTACTGTGTAGTGGTTGGTGGTGTACTGTGTAGTGGCTGGTGGTGTACTGTGTAGTGGCTGGTGTGGTGTACTGTGTAGTGGCTGGTGGTGTACTGTGTAGTGTGGTGGTGTACTGTGTAGTGGTTGGTGGTGTTGTGTAGTGGCTGGTGGTGTATGTGTAGTGGTGGTTGGTGGTGTACTGTGTAGTGGTGTGGTGGTGTATGTGTAGTGGGTGGGGTGTGGGTGGTGTACTGTGTAGTGGCTGGTGGTGGTGTACTGTGTAGTGGCTGGTGGTGTACTGTGTAGTGGCTGGTGGTGGGTACTGTGTAGTGGCTGGTGGTGTGTACTGTGTAGTGGCTGGTGGTGTACTGTGTAGTGGCTGGTGGTGTACTGTGTAGTGGCTGGTGGTGGTGTACTGTGTAGTGGCTGGTGTACTGTGTAGTGGCTGGGTGGTGTACTGTGTAGTGGCTGGTGGTGGTGTACTGTGTAGTGCTGGTGGTGGTGTACTGTGTAGTGGCTGGTGGTGTACTGTGTAGTGGCTGGTGGTGGTGTACTGGCTGGCTGGTGGTGTACTGTGTAGTGGCTGGTGGTGTGTGTGTAGTGGTGTGTATGTGTAGTGGCTGGTGGTGTACTGTGTAGTGGCTGGTGGTGTAGTGCTGGTGGTGTACTGTGTAGTGGCTGGTGGTGTAGTGCTGGTGGTGGTGTACTGTGTAGTGGCTGTGGTGGTGTACTGTGTAGTGGCTGGTGGTGTACTGTGTAGTGGCTGGTGGGTACTGTGTAGTGGCTGGTGGTGTAGTGGCTGGTGGTGTACTGTGTAGTGGTGGTGGTGGTGTACTGTGTAGTGGCTGGTGGTGTACTGTGTAGTGGCTGGTGGTGTACTGTGTAGTGGCTGGTGGTGGTGTACTGTGTAGTGGCTGGTGGTGTACTGTGTAGTGGCTGGTGGTGTAGTGGCTGGTGGTGTACTGTGTAGTGGTTGGTGGTGGTGTACTGTGTAGTGGCTGGTGGTGTACTGTGTAGTGGCTGGTGGTGTAGTGGCTGGTGGTGTACTGTGTAGTGGTTGGTGGTGGTGTACTGTGTAGTGGCTGGTGGTGTACTGTGTAGTGGTGGTGGTGTAGTGGCTGGTGGTGTACTGTGTAGTGGTGGTGGTGGTGTACTGTGTAGTGGCTGGTGGTGGTGTACTGTGTAGTGGCTGGTGGTGTACTGTGTAGTGGCTGGTGGTGTACTGTGTAGTGGCTGGTGGTGTAGTGGCTGGTGGTGTACTGTGTAGTGGCTGGTGGTGTACTGTGTAGTGGCTGGTGGTGTACTGTGTAGTGGCTGGTGGTGTACTGTGTAGTGGCTGGTGGTGGTGTACTGTGTAGTGGCTGGTGTACTGTGTAGTGGCTGGTGGTGGTGTACTGTGTAGTGGCTGGTGTACTGTGTAGTGGCTGGTGGTGGTGTACTGTGTAGTGGCTGGTGGTGTACTGTGTAGTGGCTGGTGGTGGTGTACTGGCTGGTGGTGGTGTACTGTGTAGTGGCTGGTGGTGTACTGTGTAGTGGCTGGTGGTGGTGTACTGTGTAGTGGCTGGTGGTGTACTGTGTAGTGGCTGGTGGTGGTGTACTGTGTAGTGGTTGGTGGTGGTGTACTGTGTAGTGGCTTGCTGGTGGTGTACTGTGTAGTGGCTGGTGGTTGTGTACTGTGTAGTGGCTGGTGGTGGTGTACTGTGTAGTGGCTGGTGGTGTACTGTGTAGTGGCTGGTGGTGTAGTGGCTGGTGGTGTACTGTGTAGTGGTTGGTGGTGGTGTACTGTGTAGTGGCTGGTGGTGTACTGTGTGGTGTGCTGGTGGTGTACTGTGTAGTGGCTGGTGGTGTACTGTGTAGTGGCTGGTGGTGGTGTACTGTGTAGTGGCTGGTGGTGTACTGTGTAGTGGCTGGTGGTGTACTGTGTAGTGGCTGGTGGTGTACTGTGTAGTGGCTGGTGGTGTACTGTGTAGTGGCTGGTGGTGGTGTACTGTGTAGTGGCTGGTGGTGGTGTGGTGTAGTGGCTGGTGTGGTGTACTGTGTAGTGGCTGGTGGTGTACTGTGTAGTGGCTGGTGGTGGTGTACTGTGCTGGCTGGTGGTGTACTGTGTAGTGGCTGGTGGTGGTGTACTGTGTTGTGTACTGTGTAGTGGCTGGTGGTGGTGTACTGTGTAGTGGCTGGTGTACTGTGTAGTGGCTGGTGGTGGTGTACTGTGTAGTGGCTGGTGGTGTACTGTGTAGTGGCTGGTGGTGGTGTACTGGCTGGCTGGTGGTGTACTGTGTAGTGGCTGGTGGTGTACTGTGTAGTGGCTGGTGGTGGTGTACTGTGTAGTGGCTGGTGGTGTACTGTGTAGTGGCTGGTGGTGGTGTACTGTGTAGTGGCTGGTGGTGGTGTACTGTGTAGTGGCTTGGGTGGTGTACTGTGTAGTGGCTGGTGGTGTGTACTGTGTAGTGGCTGGTGGTTGTGTACTGTGTAGTGGCTGGTGGTGTACTGTGTAGTGGCTGGTGGTGTAGTGGCTGGTGGTGTACTGTGTAGTGGTTGGTGGTGGTGTACTGTGTAGTGGCTGGTGGTGTACTGTGTAGTGGCTGGTGGTGTACTGTGTAGTGGCTGGTGGTGGTGTACTGTGTAGTGGCTGGTGGTGTACTGTGTAGTGGCTGGTGGTGTACTGTGTAGTGGCTGGTGGTGTACTGTGTAGTGGCTGGTGGTGTACTGTGTAGTGGCTGGTGGTGGTGTACTGTGTAGTGGCTGGTGGTGGTGTAGTGGCTGGCTGGTGGTGTACTGTGTAGTGGCTGGTGGTGGTGTACTGTGTAGTGGCTGGTGGTGTACTGTGTAGTGGCTGGTGGTGTAGTGGCTGGTGGTGTACTGTGTAGTGGCTGGTGGTGGTGTACTGTGTAGTGGCTGGTGGTGGTGTACTGTGTAGTGGCTGGTGGTGGTGTACTGTGTAGTGGCTGGTGGTGTGTACTGTGTAGTGGCTGGTGGTGTACTGTGTAGTGGCTGGTGGTGTAGTGGCTGGTGGTGTACTGTGTAGTGGTTGGTGGTGGTGTACTGTGTAGTGGCTGGTGGTGTACTGTGTAGTGGCTGGTGGTGTACTGTGTAGTGGCTGGTGGTGTACTGTGTAGTGGCTGGTGGTGGTGTACTGTGTAGTGGCTGGTGGTGTACTGTGTAGTGGCTGGTGGTGTACTGTGTAGTGGCTGGTGGTGTACTGTGTAGTGGCTGGTGGTGTACTGTGTAGTGGCTGGTGGTGGTGTACTGTGTAGTGGCTGGTGGTGGTGTACTGTGTAGTGGCTGGTGGTGGTGTACTGTGTAGTGGCTGGTGGTGTGTACTGTGTAGTGGCTGGTGGTGTACTGTGTAGTGGCTGGTGGTGTAGTGGCTGGTGGTGTACTGTGTAGTGGCTGGTGGTGGTGTACTGTGTAGTGGCTGGTGGTGGTGTACTGTGTAGTGGCTGGTGGTGTACTGTGTAGTGGCTGGTGGTGTAGTGGCTGGTGGTGTACTGTGTAGTGGCTGGTGGTGGTGTACTGTGTAGTGGCTGGTGGTGGTGTACTGTGTAGTGGCTGGTGGTGGTGTACTGTGTAGTGGCTGGTGGTGTACTGTGTAGTGGCTGGTGGTGTAGTGGCTGGTGGTGTACTGTGTAGTGGCTGGTGGTGGTGTACTGTGTAGTGGCTGGTGGTGTACTGTGTAGTGGCTGGTGGTGTAGTGGCTGGTGGTGTACTGTGTAGTGGTTGGTGGTGGTGTACTGTGTAGTGGCTGGTGGTGTACTGTGTAGTGGCTGGTGTGTAGTGGCTGGTGGTGTACTGTGTAGTGGCTGGTGGTGGTGTACTGTGTAGTGGCTGGTGGTGGTGTACTGTGTAGTGGCTGGTGGTGTACTGTGTAGTGGCTGGTGGTGTACTGTGTAGTGGCTGGTGGTGTAGTGGCTGGTGGTGTACTGTGTAGTGGCTGGTGGTGGTGTACTGTGTAGTGGCTGGTGGTGTACTGTGTAGTGGCTGGTGGTGTACTGTGTAGTGGCTGGTGGTGTACTGTGTAGTGGCTGGTGGTGGTGTACTGTGTAGTGGCTGGTGTACTGTGTAGTGGCTGGTGGTGTACTGTGTAATGGCTGGTGGTGGTGTACTGGCTGGCTGGTGGTGTACTGTGTAGTGGCTGGTGGTGTACTGTGTAGTGGCTGGTGGTGTACTGTGTAGTGGCTGGTGGTGTAGTGGCTGGTGGTGTACTGTGTAGTGGCTGGTGGTGTACTGTGTAGTGGCTGGTGGTGGTGTACTGTGTAGTGGCTGGTGTACTGTGTAGTGGCTGGTGGTGGTGTACTGTGTAGTGGCTGGTGGTGGTGTACTGTGTAGTGGCTGGTGGTGGTGTACTGTGTAGTGGCTGGTGGTGGTGTACTGTGTAGTGGCTGGTGGTGGTGTACTGGCTGGCTGGTGGTGTACTGTGTAGTGGCTTGTGGTGGTGTACTGTGTAGTGGCTGGTGGTGTACTGTGTAGTGGCTGGTGGTGTAGTGGCTGGTGGTGTACTGTGTAGTGGCTTGGTGGTGTACTGTGTAGTGGCTGGTGGTGTACTGTGTAGTGGCTGGTGGTGTACTGTGTAGTGGCTGGTGGTGTACTGTGTAGTGGCTGGTGGTGTACTGGTGTGGCTGGTGGTGTACTGTGTAGTGGCTGGTGGTGTACTGTGTAGTGGCTGGTGGTGTACTGTGTAGTGGCTGGTGGTGTACTGTGCTGGCTGGTGGTGTACTGTGTAGTGGCTGGTGGTGTACTGGGTGGCTGGTGGTGTACTGTGTAGTGGCTGGTGGTGTACTGTGTAGTGGCTGGTGGTGGTGTACTGTGTAGTGGCTGGTGTACTGTGTAGTGGCTGGTGGTGGTGTACTGTGTAGTGGCTGGTGGTGGTGTACTGGTGGCTGGTGGTGTACTGTGTAGTGGCTGGTGGTGGTGTACTGTGTAGTGGCTGGTGGTGGTGTACTGTGTAGTGGCTGGTGGTGTACTGTGTAGTGGCTGGTGGTGTGTACTGTGTAGTGGTGGTGGTGTACTGGCTGGCTGGTGGTGTACTGTGTAGTGGCTGGTGGTGGTGTACTGTGTAGTGGCTGGTGGTGTGTACTGTGTAGTGGCTGGTGGTGGTGTACTGTGTAGTGGCTGGTGTACTGTGTAGTGGCTGGTGGTGGTGTACTGTGTAGTGGCTGGTGGTGGTGTACTGTGTAGTGGCTGGTGTACTGTGTAGTGGCTGGTGGTGGTGTACTGTGTAGTGGCTGGTGGTGGTGTACTGTGTAGTGGCTGGTGGTGTGTACTGTGTAGTGGCTGGTGGTGTACTGTGTAATGGCTGGTGGTGGTGTACTGGCTGGCTGGTGGTGTACTGTGTAGTGGCTGGTGGTGGTGTACTGTGTTGTGTACTGTGTAGTGGCTGGTGGTGTACTGTGTAGTGGCTGGTGGTGTACTGTGTAGTGGCTGGTGGTGGTGTACTGTGTAGTGGCTGGTGTACTGTGTAGTGGCTGGTGGTGGTGTACTGTGTAGTGGCTGGTGGTACTGTGTAGTGGCTGGTGGTGGTGTACTGTGTAGTGGCTGGTGGTGTACTGTGTAGTGGCTGGTGGTGGTGTACTGGCTGGTGGTGGTGTACTGTGTAGTGGCTGGTGGTGTACTGTGTAGTGGCTGGTGGTGGTGTACTGTGTAGTGGCTGGTGGTGTACTGTGTAGTGGCTGGTGGTGGTGTACTGTGTAGTGGCTGGTGGTGGTGTACTGTGTAGTGGCTGGTGGTGGTGTACTGTGTAGTGGCTGGTGGTGGTGTACTGTGTAGTGGCTGGTGGTGGTGTACTGTGTAGTGGCTGGTGGTGTACTGTGTAGTGGCTGGTGGTGTAGTGGCTGGTGGTGTACTGTGTAGTGGCTGGTGGTGGTGTACTGTGTAGTGGCTGGTGGTGTACTGTGTAGTGGCTGGTGGTGTACTGTGTAGTGGCTGGTGGTGGTGTACTGTGTAGTGGCTGGTGGTGTACTGTGTAGTGGCTGGTGGTGTACTGTGTAGTGGCTGGTGGTGTACTGTGTAGTGGCTGGTGGTGGTGTACTGTGTAGTGGCTGGTGGTGTACTGTGTAGTGGCTGGTGGTGTAGTGGCTGGTGGTGTAGTGGCTGGTGGTGTACTGTGTAGTGGTGGTGGTGGTGTACTGTGTAGTGGCTGGTGGTGTACTGTGTAGTGGCTGGTGGTGTACTGTGTAGTGGCTGGTGGTGTACTGTGTAGTGGCTGGTGGTGGTGTACTGTGTAGTGGTTGGTGGTGGTGTACTGTGTAGTGGCTGGTGGTGTACTGTGTAGTGGCTGGTGGTGTACTGTGTAGTGGCTGGTGGTGTAGTGGCTGGTGGTGTACTGTGTAGTGGTTGGTGGTGGTGTACTGTGTAGTGGCTGGTGGTGTACTGTGTAGTGGCTGGTGGTGTACTGTGTAGTGGCTGGTGGTGTACTGTGTAGTGGCTGGTGGTGGTGTACTGTGTAGTGGCTGGTGGTGGTGTACTGTGTAGTGGCTGGTGTGTACTGTGTAGTGGCTGGTGGTGTACTGTGTAGTGGCTGGTGGTGGTGTACTGTGTAGTGGCTGGTGGTGTACTGTGTAGTGGCTGGTGGTGTACTGTGTAGTGGCTGGTGTACTGTGTAGTGGCTGGTGGTGGTGTACTGTGTAGTGGCTGGTGGTGGTGTACTGTGTAGTGGCTGGTGGTGGTGTACTGTGTAGTGGCTGGTGGTGTACTGTGTAGTGGCTGGTGGTGGTGTACTGTGGTGGCTGGTGGTGTACTGTGTAGTGGCTGTGGTGGTGTACTGTGTAGTGGCTGGTGGTGTACTGTGTAGTGGCTGGTGGTGTAGTGGCTGGTGGTGTACTGTGTAGTGGCTGGTGGTGTAGTGGCTGGTGGTGTACTGTGTAGTGGTTGGTGGTGGTGTACTGTGTAGTGGCTGGTGGTGTACTGTGTAGTGGCTGGTGGTGTACTGTGTAGTGGCTGGTGTACTGTGTAGTGGCTGGTGGTGGTGTACTGTGTAGTGGCTGGTGGTGGTGTACTGTGTAGTGGCTGGTGGTGTGTACTGTGTAGTGGCTGGTGGTGTACTGTGTAGTGGCTGGTGGTGGTGTACTGGCTGGCTGGTGGTGTACTGTGTAGTGGCTTGTGTGGTGTACTGTGTAGTGGCTGGTGGTGTACTGTGTAGTGGCTGGTGGTGTAGTGGCTGGTGGTGTACTGTGTAGTGGCTGGTGGTGTACTGTGTAGTGGCTGGTGGTGGTGTACTGTGTAGTGGCTGGTGGTGTACTGTGTAGTGGCTGGTGGTGTACTGTGTAGTGGCTGGTGGTGTAGTGGCTGGTGGTGTACTGTGTAGTGGCTGGTGGTGGTGTACTGTGTAGTGGCTGGTGGTGTACTGTGTAGTGGCTGGTGGTGTACTGTGTAGTGGCTGGTGGTGTACTGTGTAGTGGCTGGTGGTGGTGTACTGTGTAGTGGCTGGTGGTGGTGTACTGTGTAGTGGCTGGTGGTGGTGTACTGTGTAGTGGCTGGTGGTGGTGTACTGTGTAGTGGCTGGTGGTGTACTGTGTAGTGGCTGGTGGTGTAGTGGCTGGTGGTGTACTGTGTAGTGGCTGGTGGTGGTGTACTGTGTAGTGGCTGGTGGTGGTGTACTGTGTAGTGGCTGGTGGTGGTGTACTGTGTAGTGGCTGGTGGTGTGTACTGTGTAGTGGCTGGTGGTGTACTGTGTAGTGGCTGGTGGTGGTGTACTGGCTTGCTGGTGGTGTACTGTGTAGTGGCTTGTGGTGGTGTACTGTGTAGTGGCTGGTGGTGTACTGTGTAGTGGCTGGTGGTGTAGTGGCTGGTGGTGTACTGTGTAGTGGTTGGTGGTGTACTGTGTAGTGGCTGGTGGTGTACTGTGTAGTGGCTGGTGGTGTACTGTGTAGTGGCTGGTGGTGTACTGGTTGCTGTGGTGTACTGTGTAGTGGCTGGTGGTGTACTGTGTAGTGGCTGGTGGTGTACTGTGTAGTGGCTGGTGGTGTAGTGGCTGGTGGTGTACTGTGTAGTGGTTGGTGGTGGTGTACTGTGTAGTGGCTGGTGGTGTACTGTGTAGTGGCTGGTGGTGTAGTGGCTGGTGGTGTACTGTGTAGTGGCTGGTGGTGGTGTACTGTGTAGTGGCTGGTGGTGGTGTACTGTGTAGTGGCTGGTGGTGTACTGTGTAGTGGCTGGTGGTGTACTGTGTAGTGGCTGGTGGTGTAGTGGCTGGTGGTGTACTGTGTAGTGGTTGGTGGTGGTGTACTGTGTAGTGGCTGGTGGTGTACTGTGTAGTGGCTGGTGGTGTACTGTGTAGTGGCTGGTGGTGTACTGTGTAGTGGCTGGTGGTGGTGTACTGTGTAGTGGCTGGTGTACTGTGTAGTGGCTGGTGGTGTACTGTGTAGTGGCTGGTGGTGGTGTACTGGTTGGCTGGTGGTGTACTGTGTAGTGGCTGGTGGTGTACTGTGTAGTGGCTGGTGGTGTACTGTGTAGTGGCTGGTGGTGTAGTGGCTGGTGGTGTACTGTGTAGTGGCTGGTGGTGTACTGTGTAGTGGCTGGTGGTGGTGTACTGTGTAGTGGCTGGTGGTGTACTGTGTAGTGGCTGGTGGTGGTGTACTGTGTAGTGGCTGGTGGTGGTGTACTGTGTAGTGGCTGGTGGTGGTGTACTGTGTAGTGGCTGGTGGTGGTGTACTGTGTAGTGGCTGGTGGTGGTGTACTGGCTGGCTGGTGGTGTACTGTGTAGTGGCTGTGGTGGTGTACTGTGTAGTGGCTGGTGGTGTACTGTGTAGTGGCTGGTGGTGTAGTGGGTGGTGGTGTACTGTGTAGTGGCTTGGTGGTGTACTGTGTAGTGGCTGGTGGTGTACTGTGTAGTGGCTGGTGGTGTACTGTGTAGTGGCTGGTGGTGTACTGTGTAGTGGCTGGTGGTGTACTGTGTTGGCTGGTGGTGTACTGTGTAGTGGCTGGTGGTGTACTGTGTAGTGGCTGGTGGTGTACTGTGTAGTGGCTGGTGGTGTACTGGCTGGCTGGTGGTGTACTGTGTAGTGGCTGGTGGTGTACTGGCTGGCTGGTGGTGTACTGTGTAGTGGCTGGTGGTGTACTGTGTAGTGGCTGGTGGTGGTGTACTGTGTAGTGGCTGGTGTACTGTGTAGTGGCTGGTGGTGGTGTACTGTGTAGTGGCTGGTGGTGGTGTACTGGCTGTTGGTGGTGTACTGTGTAGTGGCTGGTGTGGTGTACTGTGTAGTGGCTGGTGGTGGTGTACTGTGTAGTGGCTGGTGGTGTACTGTGTAGTGGCTGGTGGTGTGTACTGTGTAGTGGCTGGTGGTGTTGTACTGTGCTGGCTGGTGTGTACTGTGTAGTGGCTGGTGGTGGTGTACTGTGTAGTGGCTGGTGGTGGTGTACTGTGTAGTGGCTGGTGGTGGTGTACTGTGTAGTGGCTGGTGTACTGTGTAGTGGCTGGTGGTGGTGTACTGTGTAGTGGCTGGTGGTGGTGTACTGTGTAGTGGCTGGTGTACTGTGTAGTGGCTGGTGTACTGTGTAGTGGCTGGTGGTGGTGTACTGTGTAGTGGCTGGTGGTGGTGTACTGTGTAGTGGCTGGTGGTGGTGTACTGGCTGGCTGGTGGTGTACTGTGTAGTGGCTGGTGGTGGTGTACTGTGTTGTGTACTGTGTAGTGGCTGGTGGTGTACTGTGTAGTGGCTGGTGGTGGTGTACTGTGTAGTGGCTGGTGGTGGTGTACTGTGTAGTGGCTGGTGTACTGTGTAGTGGCTGGTGGTGGTGTACTGTGTAGTGGCTGGTGTACTGTGTAGTGGCTGGTGGTGGTGTACTGTGTAGTGGCTGGTGGTGTACTGTGTAGTGGCTGGTGGTGGTGTACTGGCTGGCTGGTGGTGTACTGTGTAGTGGCTGGTGGTGTACTGTGTAGTGGCTGGTGGTGGTGTACTGTGTAGTGGCTGGTGGTGTACTGTGTAGTGGCTGGTGGTGGTGTACTGTGTAGTGGCTGGTGGTGGTGTACTGTGTAGTGGCTGGTGGTGGTGTACTGTGTAGTGGCTGGTGGTGTGTACTGTGTAGTGGCTGGTGGTGTGTAGTGTACTGTGTAGTGGCTGGTGGTGTACTGTGTAGTGGCTGGTGTGTAGTGTCTGGTGGTGTACTGTGTAGTGGTTGGTGGTGGTGTACTGTGTAGTGGCTGGTGGTGTACTGTGTAGTGGCTGGTGGTGTACTGTGTAGTGGCTGGTGGTGGTGTACTGTGTAGTGGCTGGTGGTGTACTGTGTAGTGGCTGGTGGTGTACTGTGTAGTGGCTGGTGGTGTACTGTGTAGTGGCTGGTGGTGTACTGTGTAGTGGCTGGTGGTGGTGTACTGTGTAGTGGCTGGTGGTGTGTACTGTGTAGTGGCTGGTGGTGGTGTACTGTGTAGTGGCTGGTGGTGTGTACTGTGTAGTGGCTGGTGGTGTACTGTGTAGTGGCTGGTGGTGTAGTGGCTGGTGGTGTACTGTGTAGTGGCTGGTGGTGGTGTACTGTGTAGTGGCTGGTGGTGGTGTACTGTGTAGTGGCTGGTGGTGTGTACTGTGTAGTGGCTGGTGGTGTACTGTGTAGTGGCTGGTGGTGTAGTGGCTGGTGGTGTACTGTGTAGTGGTTGGTGGTGGTGTACTGTGTAGTGGCTGGTGGTGTACTGTGTAGTGGCTGGTGGTGTAGTGGCTGGTGGTGTATTGGCTGGTGGTGTACTGTGTAGTGGTTGGTGGTGGTGTACTGTGTAGTGGCTGGTGGTGTACTGTGTAGTGGCTGGTGGTGTACTGTGTAGTGGCTGGTGGTGTACTGTGTAGTGGCTGGTGGTGGTGTACTGTGTAGTGGCTGGTGTGGTGTACTGTGTAGTGGCTGGTGGTGTACTGTGTAGTGGCTGGTGGTGTACTGTGTAGTGGCTGGTGGTGTAGTGGCTGGTGGTGTACTGTGTAGTGGTTGGTGGTGGTGTACTGTGTAGTGGCTGGTGGTGTACTGTGTAGTGGCTGGTGGTGTACTGTGTAGTGGCTGGTGGTGTACTGTGTAGTGGCTGGTGGTGGTGTACTGTGTAGTGGCTGGTGTGGTGTACTGTGTAGTGGCTGGTGGTGTACTGTGTAGTGGCTGGTGGTGTACTGTGTAGTGGCTGGTGGTGGTGTACTGTGTAGTGGCTGGTGGTGTACTGTGTAGTGGCTGGTGGTGTACTGTGTAGTGGCTGGTGTACTGTGTAGTGGCTGGTGGTGGTGTACTGTGTAGTGGCTGGTGGTGGTGTACTGTGTAGTGGCTGGTGGTGTGTACTGTGTAGTGGCTGGTGGTGTACTGTGTAGTGGCTGGTGGTGGTGTACTGTGTGGCTGGTGGTGTACTGTGTAGTGGCTGTGGTGGTGTACTGTGTAGTGGCTGGTGGTGTACTGTGTAGTGGCTGGTGGTGTAGTGGCTGGTGGTGTACTGTGTAGTGGCTGGTGGTGTAGTGGCTGGTGGTGTACTGTGTAGTGGTTGGTGGTGGTGTACTGTGTAGTGGCTGGTGGTGTACTGTGTAGTGGCTGGTGGTGTACTGTGTAGTGGCTGGTGTACTGTGTAGTGGCTGGTGGTGGTGTACTGTGTAGTGGCTGGTGGTGGTGTACTGTGTAGTGGCTGGTGGTGTGTACTGTGTAGTGGCTGGTGGTGTACTGTGTAGTGGCTGGTGGTGTGTACTGGTGGGCTGGTGGTGTACTGTGTAGTGGCTGGTGGTGGTGTACTGTGTAGTGGCTGGTGGTGTACTGTGTAGTGGCTGGTGGTGTAGTGCTGGTGGTGTACTGTGTAGTGGCTGGTGGTGTAGTGGCTGGTGGTGTACTGTGTAGTGGCTGGTGGTGGTGTACTGTGTAGTGGCTGGTGGTGTACTGTGTAGTGGCTGGTGGTGTACTGTGTAGTGGCTGGTGGTGTAGTGGCTGGTGGTGTACTGTGTAGTGGTTGGTGGTGGTGTACTGTGTAGTGGCTGGTGGTGTACTGTGTAGTGGCTGGTGGTGTACTGTGTAGTGGCTGTGGTGTACTGTGTAGTGGCTGGTGGTGGTGTACTGTGTAGTGGCTGGTGGTGTACTGTGTAGTGGCTGGTGGTGTACTGTGTAGTGGCTGGTGGTGTACTGTGTAGTGGCTGGTGGTGTACTGTGTAGTGGCTGGTGGTGGTGTACTGTGTAGTGGCTGGTGGTGGTGTACTGTGTAGTGGCTGGTGGTGGTGTACTGTGTAGTGGCTGGTGGTGTACTGTGTAGTGGCTGGTGGTGGTGTACTGTGTAGTGGCTGGTGTGTGTACTGTGTAGTGGCTGGTGGTGGTGTACTGTGTAGTTGGTGTACTGTGTAGTGGCTGGTGGTGTACTGTGTAGTGGCTGGTGGTGTGTACTGTGTAGTGGCTGGTGTACTGTTGTAGTGGCTGGTGGTGGTGTACTG
>NW_022265465.1:0-12919 GCF_002021735.2 Oncorhynchus kisutch
ATCTGATAGTGGTATAGCCTAGTCTCCCTTATGGCTCTAATCTGACAGTCATAATGGGGTGGTAGATGTCGAATCTCCCTTTTGGCTCTAATCTGATAGTGGTAGTGGGGTGGTAGATGTCTAGTCTCCCTTATGGCTCTAATCTGATAGTGGTAGTTGGGTGGTAGATGTCTAGTTCACTATGGCTCTAATCTGATAGGGTGGCATATGCCTAGTCTGCTTTATGGCTCTGTATGATAGTGGTACTGGGGTGGTAGATGTCTAGTCTCCCTTATGGCTCTAATCTGATAGTGGTATCTGCCTAGATGTCTGCTTTATAATGGCTCTAATCTGATAGTGGTACTGGGGTGGTAGATGTCCAGGGTCCCTTATGGCTCTAATCTGATAGTGGTATTTGGTGGTAGATGTCTAGTCTCCCGTATGCTCTAATCTGATAGTGGCATATGCCTAGTCTGCTTTATGGCTCTGATATGATAGTGGTAATGGGGTGTAGATGTCTAGTCTCCCTTATGGCTCTAATCTGATAGTGGTATAGGCCTAGTCTGCTTTATGGCTCTGATATTATAGGGGTAATGGGGTGGTAGATGTCAAGTTTCCCTTATGGCTGTATCTGATAGTGGTATATAATGCCTACTCTTTGGTGCTCTAATCTGAGACTGGCAGTGGGGTGGTAGATGTCTAGTCTCCCTTTTTTGGCTCTAATCTGATAGTGGTAGTGGGGTGGTAGATGTCTAGTCTCCCTTGTGGCTCTAATCTGAATAGTGGTAATGGGGTGGTAGATGTCTAGTCTCCCTTATGGCTCTAATCTGAAGTGGTATGTGCCTTTTCTGCTTTATGGCTCTAATCTGATAGTGGTAATGGGTGGTAGATGTCTAGTTTTTGCTTATCAAATCAAATCAAATCAAATATCAAATTTATTTTATAGCCCTTCTTACATCTGATATGATCCCAAAGTGCTGTACAGAACCCATCCCTAAAACCCAAATCTATCAAGTAATGCAGGTTAGATGTCGGGTCTCCCTATGGGTCTATTCTGATAGTGGTATATGTCTAGTCTCCGTTATGGCTCTAATCTGATAGTTGAATGGGTATTATGTCTAGTCTCCCTTTTGGTCTCTAATCTATGTGGTAGTGGGGTGGTATATGTCTAGTCTCCTTATGGCTCTAATCTGATAGTGGTATATGCCTGTACATGTCTAGTATCCCTTTTTGGCTCTAATCTGAAGAGTGGCTTATGTGGTGGTAGATGTCTAGTCTCCTTTATGGCTCTATCTGATAGTGGTAATGGGGTGGTAGATGTCTAGTTCCCTTTCTGGCTCTAATCTGATAGTGGTAGTGGGTGGTAGATGTCTAGTCTCCCTTTATGGCTCTAATCTGAATAGTGGTAATGGAGGGTGGTAGATGTCTATCGCCCTTATGGCTCTAATCTGAGAGTGGTAGATGTCTTTCTCCCTTTATGGCTCTAATCTGATAGTGGTAATGGGTGGTAGATGTCTAGTTTCCCTTATGGCTCTTCTGTAGTGGTATATGATTCTAGTCTCCCTATGGCTCTAATCTGATAGTGGTAATGGGTGGTAGATTGTCTAGTCTCCCTTTTGGCTGTAATCCTGATACTGGGTAGTGGGGGTGGTAGATGTCTAGTCTCCCTTATGGCTCTAATCTGATGGTGGTAGATGTCTAACTCCCTTATGGCTCTAATCTTATAGTGGTATTGGGGTGGTAGATGACTAGTCTCCCTTATGGCTCTAATCTGATAGTGGTAGTGGGGTGGTAGATGTCTAGTCTCCCTTATGGCTCTAATCTGATAGTGGTATATGCCTAGTCTGCTTTATGGCTCTAATCTGATAGTGGTAATGGGTGGTAGATGTCTAGTTTCCCTTATGGCTCTATTCTGATAGTGGTATATTGCCTTGTCTGCCTTATGGCTCTAATCTGATAGTGGTAATGGTTGGTAGATGTCTAGTCTCCTTTTTGGCTCTAATCTGATAGTGGTAGTGGGGTGGTAGATGCTTAGTCTCCCTTATGGCTCTAATCTGATGTGGTAGATGTCCTAGTCTCCCTTATGGCTCTAATCTGATAGTGTATTGGGTGGTAGATGTCTAGTCTCCCTTATGGGCTCTAATCTGATAGTGGTAGTGGGTGGTAGATGTCTAGTCTCCCTTATGGCTCTAATCTGATAGTGGTATATGCCTTAGATGTCTGCTCCCTATGGGCTCTAATCTGATAGTGGTACTGGGTGGTAGATGTCTAGTTTCCCTTATTGCTCTAATCTGATAGTGGTATTGGGTGGTAGATGTCTCTCTCCCTTTTTGGCTCTAATCTGATAGTGGTGTGGGGTGGTAGATGTCTAGTCTCCCTTATGGCTCTAATCTATAGTGTGTGTGGTGTGAATGTCTAGTCTCCCTTATGGCTCTAATCTGATAGTGGTAATTGCCTAGTCTGCTTTATGGCTCTATCTGATAGTGGTATGGGTGGTAGATGTCTAGTCTCCCTATGGCTCTAATCTGATAGTGGTATATCCTAGTCTGCTTTATGGCTCTGATCTTATAGTGGTAATGGGGTGGTAGATGTCTAGTCTCCCTTATGGCTCTAATCTGATATTGGTAGTGGGGTGGTAGATGTCTAGTCTCCTTATGGCTCTAATCTGATAGTGGTATGTGCCTAGTCTGCTTTATGGCTCTAATCTGATAGTGGTACTGGGGTGGTAGATGTCTAGTCCCCTTTTGGCTCTAATCTGATAGTGGTAGTGGGTGGTAGATGTCTAGTCTCCCTTATGGCTCTAATCTGATAGTGGTAATGGGTGATAGATGTCTAGTCTCCCTTATGGCTCTAATCTATAAGGTTGTGGGGTGGGGTAGAGTCTAGTCTCCCTTATGGCTCTAATCTGATAGTGGTATATGCCTAGTCTGCTTTATGGCTCTAATCTGATAGTGGTACTGGGTGGTAGATGTCTAGTTTCCCTTATGCTCTAATCTGATAGTGGTATATGCCTAGTCTGCTTTATGGCTCTAATCTGATAGTGGTACTGGGGTGGTAGATGTCTAGTCTCCCTTATGGCTCTAATCTGATAGGGTAGTGGGGTGGTAGATGTCTAGTCTCCCTTGGCTCTAATCTGATAGTGGTATATGCCTAGTCTGCTTTATGGCTCTAATCTGATAGTGGTACTGGGTGTAGATGTCTAGTTTCCCTAATGGCTCTAATCTGATAGTGGTATGGGTAGGTCTAGTCTCCTTATGGCTCTAATCTGATAGTGGTACTGGGGTGGTAGATGTCTAGTCCCTTATGGCTCTAATCTGATAGTGGTATTGGGGTGGTAGATGTCTAGTCTCCCTATGGCTCTAATCTGATAGTGGTATATGCCTAGTCTGCTTTATGGCTCTATCTGATAGTGGTAATGGGGTGGTAGATGTCTAGTCTCCCTTATGGCTCTAATCTGATAGTGGTCTATGGTTATCTGTCTTTCTTATGGCTCTATATGAAGTGGTAATGGGGTGGTAGATGTCTAGTCTCCCTTATGGCTCTAATCTGATAGTGGTAGTGGGGTGGTAGATGTCTAGTCTCCCTTATGGCTCTAATCTGATAGTGGTATATTCTAGTCTCCCTTATGGCTCTAATCTGATAGTGGTATTGGGGTGGTAGATGTCTATTATCCCTTATGCTCTAATCTGATAGTGGTATATGCCTAGTCTGCTTTATGCTCTAATCTGATAGTGGTACTGGGTGTAGATGTCTAGTTTCCCTTATGGCTCTAATCTGATAGTGGTATATGCCTAGTCTGCTTTATGGCTTAATCTGATAGTGGTATTGGGGTGGTAGATGTCTAGTTTCCCTAATGGCTCTAATCTGATAGTGGTTTGGTGTTGTCTAGTCTCCCTTATGGCTCTAATCTGATAGTGGTATGGGGTGGTAGATGTCTAGTCTCCCTTATGGCTCTAATCTGATAGTGGTATATTCCTAGTCTGCTTATGGCTCTAATCTGATAGTGGTATTGGGGTGGTAGATGTCTAGTCTCCCTTTATGCTCTAATCTGATAGTGGTTGTGGGGGGTAGATGTCTAGTCTCCCTTATGGCTCTAATCTGATAGTGGTATATGTCTAGTCTCCCTTATGGCTCTAATCTGATAGTGGTATTGGGGTGGTAGATGTCTAGTCTCCCTTATGGCTCTAATCTGATAGTGGTATATTCCTAGTCTGCTTTATGGCTCTAATCTGATAGTGGTATTGGGGTGGTAGATACTAGTCTCCCTTATGGCTCTAATCTGACAGTCGTAGGGTGGTAGATGTCTAATCTCCCTTTTGGCTCTAATCTGATAGTGGTAGTGGGGTGGTAGATGTCTAGTCTCCCTTATGGCTCTAATCTGATAGTGGTAGTAGGGTGGTAGATGTCTAGTCTCCCTTATGGCTCTAATCTGATAGTGGTATATGCCTAGTCTGCTTTATGGCTCTAATCTGATAGTGGTACTGGGTGGTAGATGTCTAGTTTCCCTAATGGCTCTAATCTGATAGTGGTATATGCCTAGTCTGCTTATGGCTCTAATCTGATAGTGGTACTGGGGTGGTAGATGTCTAGGTCCCTTATGGCTCTAATCTGATAGTGGTAGTGGGGTGGTAGATGTCTAGTCTCCCTTATGGCTCTAATCTGATAGTGGTATATTCCTAGTCTGCTTTATAGCTCTAATCTGATATGGTATTGGGGTGTAGATACTAGTCTCCCTTTGGGCTCTAATCTGATAGTGGTAGTGGGGTGGTAGATGTCTAGTCTCCCTTATGGCTCTAATCTGATAGTGGTAATGGGTGATAGATGTCTAGTCTCCCTTATGGCTCTAATCTACAGGTAGTGGGGTGGTAGATGTCTAGTCTCCCTTATGGCTCTAATCTGATAGTGGTATAATGCCTAGTCTGCTTTTATGGCTCTAATCTGATAGTGGTACTGGGGTGGTAGATGTCTAGTTCCCTATGGCTCTAATCTGATAGTGGTATATGCCTAGTCTGCTTTATGGCTCTAATCTGATAGTGGTACTGGGTGGTAGATGTCTAGTCTCCCTTATGGCTCTAATCTGATAGTGGTATTGGGGTGGTACATGTCTAGTATCCCTTATGGCTCTAATATGATAGTGGTATATTCCTAGTCTGCTTTATAGCTCTAATCTGATAGTGGTATTGGGGTGGTAGATGACTAGTCTCCCTTTTTGGCTCTAATCTGATAGTGTTGTGTGGTGGTAGATGTCTAGTCTCCCTTATGGCTCTAATCTGATAGTGGTATGAGGTGGTAGATGTCTAGTCTCCCTTATGGCTCTAATCTGATAGTGGTATATTCATAGTCTGCTTTATGGCTCTAATCTGATAGTGGTATGGGGTGGTAGATGACTAGTCTCCCTTATGGCTCTAATCTGACAGTCTAATGGGGTGGTAGATGTCGAATCTCCTTTTTGCTCTAATCTGATAGTGGTAGTGGGGTGGTAGATGTCTAGTCTCCTTATGGCTCTAATCTGATAGTGGTAGTAGGGTGGTAGATGTCTAGTCTCCCTTATGGCTCTAATCTGATAGTGGTATATGCCTAGTCTGCTTTATGGCTCTAATCTGATAGTGGTACTGGGTGGTAGATGTCTACTTTCACTAATGGCTCTAATCTGATAGTGGTATATGCCTAGTCTGCTTTATGGCTCTAATCTGATAGTGGTACTGGGTGGTAGATGTCCAGGGTCCCTTATGGCTCTAATCTGATAGTGGTAGTTGGGTGGTAGATGTCTAGTCTCCCGTATGGCTCTAATCTGATAGTGGCATATGCCTAGTCTGCTTTATGGCTCTGATATGATAGTGCTAATGGGGTGGTAGATGTCAAGTTTCCCTTATGGCTCTAATCTGATAGTGGTTATGCCTAGTCTGCTTTGTGGCTCTAATCTGAGACTGGCAGTGGGGTGGTAGATGTCTAGTCTCCCTTTTTGGCTCTAATCTGATAGTGGTAGTGTGGTGAGATGTCTAGTCTCCCTTATGGCTCTAATCTACAGGGTTGGGGTGGTAGATGTCTAGTCTCCCTTATGGCTCTAATCTGATAGTGGTATATGCCTAGTCTGCTTTATGGCTCTAATCTGATAGTGGTACTGGGTGGTAGATGTCTAGTTTCCCTAATGGCTCTAATCTGATAGTGGTATACCTAGTCTGCTTATGGCTCTAATCTGATAGTGGTACTGGGGTGGTAGATGTCTAGTCTCCCTTATGGCTCTAATCTACAAGGGTAGTGGGGTGGTAGATGTCTAGTCTCCCTTATGGCTCTAATCTGATAGTGGTATATGCCTAGTCTGCTTTATGGCTCTAATCTGATAGTGGTACTGGGTGGTAGATGTGTAGTTTCCCTAGGCTCTAATCTGATAGTGGTATATGCCTAGTCTGCTTTATGGCTCTAATCTGATAGTGGTACTGGTGGTAGATTTCTAGTTTCCCTAATGGCTCTAATCTGATACTGTTAGATGTCTAGTCTCCCTTATGGCTCTAATCTGATAGTGGTATTGGGGTGGTACATGTCTAGTATCCCTTATGGCTCTAATATATGGTATATATATGCCTAGTCTGCTTTATGGCTCTAATCTGATAGTGGTACTGGGTGGTAGATGTGTAGTTTCCCTAATGGCTCTAATCTGATAGTGGTATATGCCTAGTCTGCTTTATGGCTCTAATCTGATAGTGGTACTGGGTGGTAGATGTCTAGTCTCCCTAATGGCTCTAATCTGATAGTGTTAGATGTCTAGTCTCCCTTATGGCTCTAATCTGATAGTGGTATTGGGGTGGTAGATGTCTAGTATCCCTTATGGCTCTAATATGATAGTGGTATATTCCTAGTCTGCTTTATAGCTCTAATCTGATAGTGGTATTGGGGTGGTAGATGTCTAGTCTCCCTTTTGGCTCTAATCTGATAGTGGTTGTGTGGGTGGTAGATGTCTAGTCTCCCTTATGGCTCTAATCTGATAGTGGTAGATGTCTAGTCTCCTTTGGCTCTAATCTGATAGTGGTATTGGGTGGTACATGTCTAGTATCCCTTATGGCTCTAATATGATAGTGGTATATTCCTAGTCTGCTTTATAGCTCTAATCTGATAGTGGTATTGGGGTGGTAGATGTCTAGTCTCCTTTTTTGGCTGTAATCTGATAGTGGTTGTGTGGTGGTAGATGTCTAGTCTCCCTTATGGCTCTAATCTGATAGTGGTATTGAGGTGGTAGATGTCTAGTCTCCCTTATGGCTCTAATCTGATAGTGGTATATTCCTAGTCTGCTTTATGGCTCTAATCTGATAGTGGTATTGGGGTGGTAGATGTCTAGTCTCCCTTATGGCTCTAATCTGATAGTGGTAATGGGGTGGTAGATGTCAGATCTCTCCCTTTTGGCTCTAATCTGATAGTGGTAGTGGGGTGGTAGATGTCTAGTCTCCTTATGGCTCTAATCTGATAGTGGTATATGCCTAGTCTGCTTTATGGCTCTAATCTGATAGTGGTACTGGGTGGTAGATGTCTAGTTTCCCTAATGGCTCTAATCTGATAGTGGTATATGCCTAGTCTGCTTTATGGCTCTAATCTGATAGTGGTACTGGGGTGGTAGATGTCTAGTTCCCTTATGGCTCTAATATGATAGGGTAGTGGGGGGTGTAGATGTCTAGTATCCCTTATGGCTCTAATCTGATAGTGGTATATTCCTAGTCTGCTTTATAGCTCTAATCTGATAGTGGTATTGGGGTGGTAGATGACTAGTCTCCCTTTTGGCTCTAATCTGATAGTGGTAGTGGGTGGTAGATGTCTAGTCCCCTTATGGCTCTAATCTGATAGTGGTAATGGGTGATAGATGTCTAGTCTCCCTTATGGCTCTAATCTACAAGGGTAGTGGGGTGGTAGATGTCTAGTCTCCCTTATGGCTCTAATCTGATAGTGGTATATGCCTAGTCTGCTTTATGGCTCTAATCTGATAGTGGTACTGGGTGGTAGATGTCTAGTTTCCCTAATGGCTCTAATCTGATAGTGGTTATGCCTAGTAGTCTGCTTTATGGCTCTAATCTGATAGTGGTACTGGGGTGGTAGATGTCTAGTCTCCCTTATGGCTCTAATCTGATAGTGGTATTGAGGTGGTACATGTCTAGTATCCCTTATGGCTCTAATATGATAGTGGTATATTCCTAGTCTGCTTTATAGCTCTAATCTGATAGTGGTATTGGGGTGGTAGATGACTAGTCTCCCTTATGGCTCTATCTGACAGTCGTAATGGGGTGGTAGATGTCGAATCTCCCTTTTGGCTCTAATCTGATAGTGGTAGTGGGGTGGTAGATGTCTAGTCTCCCTTATGGCTCTAATCTGATAGTGGTACTGGGTGGTAGATGTCTAGTTTCACTATGGCTCTAATCTGATAGTGGTATATGCCTAGTCTGCTTTATGGCTCTAATCTGATAGTGGTACTGGGTGGTAGATGTCTAGGTTCCCTTATGGCTCTAATCTGATAGTGGTACTGGGTGGTAGATGTCTAGTTCACTAGCTCTAATCTGATAGTGGTATATGCCTAGTCTGCTTATGGCTCTAATCTGATAGTGGTACTGGGGTGGTAGATGTCTAGTCTCCCGTATGGCTCTAATCTGATAGTGGTATATGCCTAGTCTGCTTTATGGCTCTGATATGATAGTGGTAATGGGGTGGTAGATGTCTTCCCTTATGGCTCTAATCTGATAGTGGTATTGGGGTGGTAGATGTCTAGTCTCCCTTATGGCTCTAATCTGATAGTGGTATATGCCTAGTCTGCTTTGGCTCTCAATCTGAGACTGGTAGTGGGGTGGTATATGTCTAGTCTCCCTTTTGGTCTCTAATCTGATAGTGGTAGTGGGGTGTAGATGTCTAGTCTCCCTGTGGCTCTAATCTGATAGTGGTAATGGGGTGGTAGATGTCTAGTCTCCCTTATGGCTCTAATCTGAGAGTGGTATGTGCCTTTTCTGCTTTATGGCTCTAATCTGATAGTGGTAATGGGTGGTAGATGTCTAGTTTTGCTTATGGGTCTATTCTGATAGTGGTATATGCATTGTCTCCCTTTATGGCTCTAATCTGATAGTGGAATGGGTGGTAGATGTCTAGTCTCCTTTTTGGCTCTAATCTGATAGTGGTAGTGGGGTGGTAGATGTCTAGTCTCCCTTTTGGCTGTAATCTGATACTGGTAGTGGGGTGGTAGATGTCTAGTCTCCCTTATGGCTCTAATCTGATGGTGGTAGATGTCTAGACTCCCTTATGGCTCTAATCTTATAGTGGTATTGGGGTGGTAGATGACTAGTCTCCCTTATGGCTCTAATCTGATAGTGGTAGTGGGGTGGTAGATGTCTAGTCTCCCTTATGGCTCTAATCTGATAGTGGTATATGCCTAGTCTGCTTTATGGTCTATATGATAGTGGTAATGGGGTGGTAGATGTCCAGTCTCCCTTATGGCTCTAATCTGATAGTGGTATATGCCTAGTCTGCTTTATGGGTCTGATATGATAGTGGTAATGGGGTGGTAGATATCTAGTCTCCTTTCTGGCTCTAATCTGATAGTGTTAGTGGGTTGTAGATGTCTAGTCTCCCTTATGGCTCTAATCTGATAGTGGTATATGCCTAGTCTGCTTTATGGCTCTGATATGATAGTGGTAATGGGGTGGTAGATGTCTAGTCTCCCTTTTTGGCTCTAATCTGATAGTGGTAGTGGGGTGGTAGATTTCTAGTCTCTCTTATGGCTCTAATCTGATAGTGGTACTGGGTGGTAGATGTCTAGTTTCCCTAATGGCTCTAATCTGATAGTGGTATATGCCTAGTCTGCTTTATGGCTCTAATCTGATAGTGGTACTGGGGTGGTAGATGTCTAGGTTCCCTTATGGCTCTAATATGATAGTGGTAGTGGGTGGTAGATGTCTAGTATCCCTTATGGCTCTAATCTGATAGTGGTATATTCCTAGTCTGCTTTATAGCTCTAATCTGATAGTGGTATTGGGGTGGTAGATGGCTAGTCTCTCCTTTTTGGCTCTAATCTGATAGTGGTAGTGGGGTGGTAGATGTCTAGTCTCCCTTATGGCTCTAATCTGATAGTGGTAATGGGTGATAGATGTCTAGTCTCCCTTATGGCTCTAATCTACAGGGTAGTGGGGGTGGTAGATGTCTAGTCTCCCTTATGGCTCTAATCTGATAGTGGTATATGCCTAGTCTGCTTTATGGCTCTAATCCGATAGTGGTACTGGGGTGGTAGATGTCTAGTTTCCCTAATGGCTCTAATCTGATAGTGGTATATGCCTATGTCTGCTTTATGGCCTAATCTGATAGTGGTACTGTACTGGGGTGGTAGATGTCTAGTCTCCCTTATGGCTCTAATCTGATAGTGGTATTGAGGTGACATGTATAGTATCCCTTATGGCTCTAATATGATAGTGGTATATTCCTAGTCTGCTTTATAGCTCTAATCTGATAGTGGTATTGGGGTGGTAGATGACTAGTCTCCCTTATGGCTCTAATCTGACAGCGTAATGGGGTGGTAGATGTCGAATCTCCCTTTTGGCTCTAATCTGATAGTGGTAGTGGGGTGGTAGATGTCTAGTCTCCCTTATGGCTCTAATCTGATAGTGGTACTGGGTGGTAGATGTCTAGTTTCCCTAATGGCTCTAATCTGATAGTGGTATATGCCTAGTCTGCTTTATGGCTCTAATCTGATAGTGGTACTGGGGTGGTAGATGTCTAGTTCCCTTATGGCTCTAATCTGATAGTGGTACTGGGTGGTAGATGTCTAGTTTCACTAATGGCTCTAATCTGATAGTGGTATATGCCAGTCTGCTTTATGGCTCTAATCTGATAGTGGTACGGGGGTGGTAGATTAGTCTCTCCCGTATGGCTCTAATCTGATAGTGGTATATGCCTAGTCTGCTTTTGGCTCTGATATGATAGTGGTAATGGGGTGGTAGATGTAAGTTTCCCTTATGCTCTAATCTGATAGTGGTATTGGGTGGTAGATGACTAGTCTCCCTTATGGCTCTAATCTGATAGTGGTATATGCCTAGTCTGCTTTGTGGGCTCTAATCTGAGATGGCAGTGGGGGGGTGGTATGTCTAGTCTCCCCTTTTTGGTTCTAATCTGATCGTGGTAGTGGGGTGGTAGATGTCTAGTCTCCCTTGTGGCTCTAATCTGATAGTGGTAATGGGGGTGGTAGATGTCTAGTCTCCCTTATGGCTCTAATCTGAGAGTGGTATGTGCCTTTTCTGCTTATGGCTCTAATCTGATAGTGGTAATGGGTGGTAGATGGTCTAGTTTTGCTTATGGTCTATTCTGATAGTGGTAATGCATGTCTCCTTATGGCTCTAATCTGATAGTGGGAATGGGTGGTAGATGTCTAGTCTCCCTTTGTGCTCTAATCTGATAGTGGTAGTGGGGTGGTAGATGTCTAGTCTCCTTTTTGGCTGTAATCTGATATGGTAGTGGGGTGGTAGATGTCTATCTCCCTTATGGCTCTAATCTGATGGTGGTAGATGTCTAGACTCCCTTATGGCTCTAATCTTATAGTGTATTGGTGTGGTAGATGACTAGTCCCTTATGGCTCTAATCTGATATTGGTAGTGGGTGGTAGATGTCTAGTCTCCCTTATGGCTCTAATCTGATAGTGGTATATGCCTAGTCTGCTTTATGGGTCTGATATGATAGTGGTAATGGGGTGGTAGATGTCCAGTCTCCCTTATGGCTCTAATCTGATAGTGGTATATGCCTAGTCTGCTTTATGGGTCTGATATGATAGTGGTAATGGGGTGGTAGATATCTAGTCTCCCTTATGGCTCTAATCTGATAGTGGGTGGGGGTGGTAGATGTCTAGTCTCCCTTATGGCTCTAATCTGATAGTGGTATATGCCTAGTCTGCTTTATGGCTCTGATATGATAGTGGTAATGGGGTGGTAGATGTCTAGTCTCCCTTTTTGGCTCTAATCTGATAGTGGTAGTGGGGTGGTAGATTTCTAGTCTCTCTTATGGCTCTAATCTGATAGTGGTAATGGGGGTAGATGTCTAGTTTCCCTCCCTATGGCTCTAATCGATAGTGGTATATGGCCTAGTCTGCTTTATGGCTCTAATCTGATAGTGGTAACTGGGTGGTAGTGTCTAGGTTCCCTTATGGCTCTAATATGATATAGTGGTTAGTGGGGTGGTAGATGTCTAGTATCCCTTATGGCTCTAATCTGATAGTGGTATATCCTAGTCTGCTTTATGCTCTAATCTGATAGTGGTATTGGGGTGGTAGATGACTAGTCTCCCTTTTTGGCTCTAATCTGATAGTGGTAGTGGGTGGTAGATGTCTAGTCTCCCTTATGGCTCTAATCTGATAGTGGTATGGGTGATAGATTCTAGTCTCCTTATGGCTCTGATATGAAGGGTAGTGGGTGGTAGATGTCTAGTCTCCCTTATGGCTCTAATCTGATAGTGGTATATGCCTAGTCTGCTTTATGGCTCTAATCGATAGTGGTACTGGGGTGGTAGATGTCTAGTTTCCCTCATGGCTCTAATCTGATGTGGTATATATGCCTAGTCTGCTTTATGGCTCTAATCTGATAGTGGTACTGGGGTGGTAGATGTCTAGTCTCCCTTATGGCTCTAATCTGATAGTGGTATTGAGGTGGTAGATGTCTAGTATCCCTTATGGCTCTAATCTGATAGTGGTATATGCCCTAGTCTGCTTTATAGCTCTGATCTGATAGTGGTATTGGGTGGTAGATGACTAGTCTCCCCTTATGGCTCTAATCTGACAGTCGTAATGGGGTGGTAGATCTGAATCTCCCTTTGGCTCTAATCTGATAGTTGTAATGGGGGTTGGTATATGTCTAGTCTCCCTTCATGGCTCTAATCTGATAGTGGTAGTGGGTGGTAGATGTCTAGTCTCCCTATGGCTCTAATCTGATAGTGGTAT
>NW_022265466.1:0-12909 GCF_002021735.2 Oncorhynchus kisutch
ATAGGATGACTGGGTTAGGGTTAGGATATAGGATGACTGGGTTAGGGTTAGGATATAGGATGACTGGGTTAGTGTAGGATAGGATATAGGATGACTGTGTTGGTTTAGGATATAGGATGACTGGGTTAGGGTTAGGATACATGGATGACTGGGTTAGGGTTAGGATACAGGATGACTGGGTTATGGTTAGGATACATGATGACTGGGTTAGGGTTAGGACTGTCTCTTATACATGATGACTGGGTTAGGGTTAGGATATAGGATGACTGGGTTATGGTTAGGATACAGATGACTGGGTTGTGGTTAGGAATAATGATGACTGGGTTAGGGTTAGGATGGACTGGGTGGTTTGGATATAGGATGACTGGGTTAGGGTTAGGATACATGATGACTGGGTTATGGTTAGGATACATGATGACTGGGTTAGGGTTAGGATATAGGATGACTGGGTGTGGTTAGGATATAGGATGACTGGGTTAGGGTTAGGAATAGGATGACTGGGTTAGGATTAGGATATAGGATGACTGGGTTAGGGTTAGGATACATGATGACTGGGTTAGGTTAGGATATAGGATGACTGGGTTAGGGTTAGGATATGGATGACTGGGTTATGGTTAGGATACATGATGACTGGTTTATGGTTAGGATACATGTTGACTGGGTTAGAGTTAGGATACATGATGACTGGGTTAGGGTTAGGATATAGGTTGGCTGGGTTAGGGTTAGGATATAGGATGACTGGGTTAGGGTTAGGATACATGATGACTGGGTTGTGGTTAGGATAAATGATGACTGGGTTGTGGTTAGGATACATGATGACTGGGTTAGGGTTAGGATATATGATGACTGGGTTATGGTTAGGATACATGATGACTGGGTTAGGGTTAGGATATAGGATGACTGGGTTGGGTTAGGATACATGATGACTGGGTTGTGGTTAGGATACATGATGACTGGGTTAGGGTTAGGATATAGGATGACTGGGTTGTGGTTAGGATACATGATGACTGGGTTAGGGTTAGGATATAGGATGACTGGGTGTTGGTGAGGATATAGGATGACTGGGTTAGGGTTAGGATATAGGATGACTGGGTTAGGGTTAGGATATAGGATGACTGGGTTAGGGTTAGGATATAGGATGACTGGGTTAGTGTTAGGATAGATATGATGACTGGGTTAGGTTTAGGATATAGGATGACTGGGTTTTGGTTAGGATACATGATGACTGGGTTAGGGTTAGGATATAGGATGACTGGGTTAGGGTTAGGATATAGGATGACTGGGTTGTGGTGAGGATATAGGATGACTGGGTTAGGTTTAGGATACAGGATGACTGGGTTATGGTTAGGATACATGGTGACTGGGTTAGGGTTAGGATATAGGATGACTGGGTTAGGTTAGGATAGGATGACTGGGTTATGGTTAGTATATAGGATGACTGGGTTTTGGTTAGGATACATGATGACTGGGTTAGGGTTAGGATATAGGATGACTGGGTTAGGGTTAGGATATAGGATGACTGGGTTATGGTTAGGATAGGGATGACTGGTTAGGGTTAGGATATATGATGACTGGGTTAGGTTAGGATATAGGATGACTGGGTTAGGGTTAGGATACATGATGACTGGGTTAGGGTTAGGATATAGGATGACTGGGTTAGGGTTAGGATATAGGATGACTGGGTTATGGTTAGGATACATGGATGACTGGGTTAGGGTTAGGATATATGATGACTGGGTTAGGGTTAGGATATAGATGACTGGGTTAGGGTTAGGATACATGATGACTGGGTTATGGTTAGTATATAGGATGACTGGGTTGTGGTTAGGATACATGATGACTGGGTTGTGGTTAGGATACATGATGACTGGGTTAGGGTTAGGATATAGGATGACTGGGTTATGGTTAGGATACATGATGACTGGGTTAGGGTTAGGATATAGGATGACTGGGTTAGGGTTAGGATATAGGATGACTGGGTTAGGGTTAGGATACATGATGACTGGGTTAGGGTTAGGATACATGACTGGGTTCTGGTTAGGATACATGATGACTGGGTTAGGTTAGGATATAGGATGACTGGGTTAGGGTTAGGATACAGGATGACTGGGTTATGGTTAGGATACATGATGACTGGGTTAGGGTTAGGATATAGGATGACTGGGTTGGTTAGGATACATGATGACTGGGTTAGGGTTAGGATATAGGATGACTGGGTTGTGGTTAGGATATAGGATGACTGGGTTAGGGTTAGGATATAGGATGACTGGGTTAGGGTTAGGATATAGGATGACTGGGTTAGGGTTAGGATATAGGATGACTGGGTTAGTGTTAGATAGGATATAGGATGACTGGGTTAGGTTTAGGATATAGGATGACTGGGTTTTGGTTAGGAAACATGATGACTGGGTTAGGGTTAGGATATAGGATGACTGGGTTAGGGTTAGGATATAGGATGACTGGGTTGTGGTGAGGATATAGGATGACTGGGTTAGGGTTAGGATACAGGATGACTGGGTTATGGTTAGGATACATGATGACTGGGTTAGGGTTAGGATATAGATGACTGGGTTAGGGTTAGGATACATGATGACTGGGTTATGGTTAGGATATATGATGACTGGGTTAGGGTTAGGATACATGATGACTGGGTTAGGGTTAGGATATAGGATGACTGGGTTGTGGTTAGGATACATGATGACTGGGTTAGGGTTAGGATATAGGATGACTGGGTTATGGTTAGGATACATGATGACTGGGTTGTGGTTAGGATACATGATGACTGGGTTAGGGTTAGGATATAGGATGACTGGGTTAGGGTTAGGATGACTGGGTTGTGGTTAGGATATAGGATGACTGGGTTAGGGTTAGGATATAGGATGACTGGGTTGTGGTTAGGATATAGGATGACTGGGTTTTGGTTTGGAAACATGATGACTGGGTTATGGTTAGGATACATGATGACTGGTTTATGGTTTAGGATACATGGTGACTGGGTTAGAGTTAGGATACATGATGACTGGGTTAGGGTTAGGATATAGGATAACTGGGTTATGGTTAGGATACATGATGACTGGGTTGTGGTTAGGATACATGATGACTGGGTTAGGGTTAGGATGACTGGGTTAGGGTTAGGATATAGGATGACTGGGTTGTGGTGAGGATATAGGATGACTGGGTTAGGGTTAGGATACAGGATGACTCGGTCAGGGTTAGGATATAGGATGACTGGGTTAGGGTTAGGATATAGGATGACTGGGTTAGAGTTAGGATAGGATATAGGATGACTGTGTTAGGTTTAGGATATAGGATGACTGGGTTTTGGTTAGGATACATGATGACTGGGTTAGGGTTAGGATATAGGATGACTGGGTTAGGGTTAGGATATAGGATGACTGGGTTGTGGTGAGGATATAGGATGACTGGGTTAGGGTTAGGATACAGGATGACTGGGTTATGGTTAGGATACATGGTGACTGGGTTAGGGTTAGGATATAGGATGACTGGGTTAGTGTTAGGATAGGATGACTGGGTTAGGTTTAGGATACAGGATGACTGGGTTTTGGTTAGGATACATGATGACTGGGTTAGGGTTAGGATATAGGATGACTGGGTTAGGGTTAGGATATAGATGACTGGGTTATGGTTAGGATTAGGATGAGGGTTAGGGTTAGGATATATGATGACTGGGTTAGGATTAGGATATAGGATGACTGGGTTAGGGTTAGGATACATGATGACTGGGTTAGGGTTAGGATACAGGATGACTGGGTTATGGTTAGGATATAGGATGACTGGGTTATGGTTAGGATACATGGTGACTGGGTTAGGGTTAGGATATATGATGACTGGGTTAGGGTTAGGATACATGATGACTGGGTTATGGTTAGGATACATGATGACTGGGTTAGGGTTAGGATATAGGATGACTGGGTTGTGGTTAGGATACATGATGACTGGGTTGTGGTTAGGATACATGATGACTGGGTTAGGGTTAGGATATAGGATAACTGGGTTATGGTTAGGATACATGATGACTGGGTTAGGGTTAGGATGACTGGGTTAGGGTTAGGGTTAGGACATAGGATGACAGCGTTAGGGTTAGGATACATGATGACTGGGTTAGGGTTAGGATATAGGATGACTGGGTTGTGGTCAGGATATAGGATGACTGGGTTAGGGTTAGGATATAGGATGACTGGGTTAGGGTTAGGATATAGGATGACTGGGTTAGGGTTAGGATACATGATGCCTGGGTTAGGGTTAGGATACATGACTGGGTTCTGGTTAGGATACATGATGACTGGGTTAGGTTAGGATATAGGATGACTGGGTTAGGGTTAGGATACAGGATGACTGGGTTATGGTTAGGATACATGATGACTGGGTTAGGGTTAGGATATAGGATGACTGGGTTGTGGTGAGGATATAGGATGACTGGGTTAGGGTTAGGATATAGGATGACTGGGTTAGTGTTAGGATAGGATATAGGATGACTGGGTTAGGGTTAGGATACAGGATGACTGGGTTATGGTTAGGATACATGATGACTGGGTTAGGGTTAGGATACATGATGACTGGGTTAGGGTTAGGATACATGATGACTGGGTTATGGTTAGGATACATGATGACTGGGTTAGGGTTAGGATATAGGATGACTGGGTTAGGGTTAGGATATAGGATGACTGGGTTATGGTTAGGATATAGGATGACTGGGTTATGGTTAGGATACATGGTGACTGGGTTAGGGTTAGGATATATGATGACTGGGTTAGGGTTAGGATACATGATGACTGGGTTATGGTTAGGATACATGATGACTGGGTTATGGTTAGGATATAGGATGAATGGGTTGTGGTTAGGATACATGATGACTGGGTTGTGGTTAGGATACATGATGACTGGGTTAGGGTTAGGATATAGGATAACTGGGTTATGGTTAGGATACATGATGACTGGGTTGTGGTTAGGATACATGATGACTGGGTTAGGGTTAGGATGACTGGGTTAGGGTTAGGGTTAGGACATAGTATGACTGGGTTAGGGTTAGGATACATGATGACTGGGTTAGGGTTAGGATATAGGATGACTGGGTTATGGTTAGGATACATGATGACTGGGTTAGGGTTAGGATATAGGATGACTGGGTTGTGGTTAGGATATATGATGACTGGGTTGTGGTTAGGATACATGATGACTGGGTTAGGGTTAGGATATAGGATGACTGGGTTGTGGTTAGGATACATGATGACTGGGTTAGGGTTAGGATATAGATGACTGGGTTGTGGTTAGGATATAGGATGACTGGGTTAGGGTTAGGATATAGGATGACTGGGTTAGGGTTAGGATATAGGATGACTGGGTTAGGGTTAGGATATAGGATGACTGGGTTAGGTTAGGATATAGGATGACTGGGTTAGTGTTAGGATACATGATGACTGGGTTGGGTTAGGATACTAGATGACTGGGTTATGGTTAGGATACATGATGACTGGGTTATGGTTAGTATATAAGATGACTGGGTTGTGGTTAGGATACATGATGACTGGGTTGTGGTTAGGATACATGATGACTGGGTTAGGGTTAGGATATAGGATGACTGGGTTATGGTTAGGATACATGATGACTGGGTTAGGGTTAGGATACTGGGTTAGGGTTAGGGTTAGGATATAGGATGACTGGGTTAGGGTTAGGATACATGATGACTGGGTTATGGTTAGGATACATGATGACTGGGTTAGGGTTAGGATATAGGATGACTGGGTTGTGGTTAGGATATATGATGACTGGGTTAGGGTTAGGATATAGGATGACTGGGTTAGGTTAGGATATAGGATGACTGGGTTAGGGTTAGGATACATGATGACTGGGTTAGGGTTAGGATACATGACTGGGTTATGGTTAGGATACATGATGACTGGGTTAGGTTAGGATATAGGATGACTGGGTTAGGGTTAGGATACAGGATGACTGGGTTATGGTTAGGATACATGATGACTGGGTTAGGGTTAGGATATAGGATGACTGGGTTGTGGTGAGGATATAGGATGACTGGGTTAGGGTTAGGATATAGGATGACTGGGTTAGTGTTAGGATAGGATATAGGATGACTGGGTTAGGGTTAGGATACAGGATGACTGGGTTATGGTTAGGATACATGATGACTGGGTTAGGGTTAGGATACATGATGACTGGGTTAGGGTTAGGATACAGGATGACTGGGTTATGGTTAGGATACATGATGACTGGGTTAGGGTTAGGATATAGGATGACTGGGTTAGGGTTAGGATATAGGATAACTGGGTTATGGTTAGGATACATGATGAATGGGTTAGTGTTAGGATATAGGATGACTGGTTTATGGTTAGGATATAGGATGACTGGGTTATGGTTAGGATACATGGTGACTGGGTTAGGGTTAGGATACATGATGACTGGGTTAGGGTTAGGATACATGATGACTGGGTTATGGTTAGGATACATGATGACTGGGTTATGGTTAGTATATAGGATGACTGGGTTGTGGTTAGGATACATGATGACTGGGTTGTGGGTTAGGATACATGATGACTGGGTTAGGGTTAGGATATAGGATGACTGGGTTATGGTTAGGATACATGATGACTGGGTTGTGGTTAGGATACATGATGACTGGGTTAGGGTTAGGATATAGGATGACTGGGTTAGGTTAGGATGACTGGGTTGGGTTAGGATATAGGATGACTGGGTTAGGGATAGGACATAGGATGACTGGGTTGTGGTTAGGATATAGGATGACTGGGTTTTGGTTAGGATACATGATGACTGGGTTATGGTTAGGAAACATGATGACTGGGTTATGGTTAGGATACATGATGACTGGGTTAGGGTTAGGATATAGGATGACTGGGTTATGGTTAGGATACATGATGACTGGGTTGTGGTTAGGATACATGATGACTGGGTTAGGGTTAGGATGACTGGGTTAGGGTTAGGACATAGGATGACTGGGTTAGGGTTAGGATACATGATGACTGGGTTATGGTTAGGATACATGATGACTGGGTTAGGGTTAGGATATAGGATGACTGGGTTGTGGTTAGGATATAGGATGACTGGGTTAGGGTTAGGATATAGGATGACTGGGTTAGGATTAGGATATAGGATGACTGGGTTAGGGTTAGGATACATGATGACTGGGTTAGGTTAGGATATAGGATGACTGGGTTAGGGTTAGGATACAGGATGACTGGGTTATGGTTAGGATACATGATGACTGGGTTATGGTTAGGATACATGGTGACTGGGTTAGGGTTAGGATACATGATGACTGGGTTAGGGTTAGGATATAGGATGACTGGGTTAGGGTTAGGATACATGATGACTGGGTTGTGGTTAGGATACATGATGACTGGGTTGTGGTTAGGATACATGATGACTGGGTTAGGGTTAGGATATAGGATGACTGGGTTATGGTTAGGATACATGATGACTGGGTTAGGGTTAGGATATAGGATGACTGGGTTGTTGTTAGGATAAATGATGACTGGGTTGTGGTTAGGATACATGATGACTGGGTTAGGGTTAGGATATAGGATGACTGGGTTGTGGTTAGGATACATGATGACTGGGTTAGGGTTAGGATATAGGATGACTGGGTTAGGGTTAGGATATAGGATGACTGGGTTAGGGTTAGGATATAGGATGACTGGGTTAGTGTTAGATAGGATATAGGATGACTGGGTTAGGTTTAGGATATAGGATGACTGGGTTTTGGTTAGGATACATGATGACTGGGTTAGGGTTAGGATATAGGATGACTGGGTTAGGGTTAGGATATAGGATGACTGGGTTGTGGTGAGGATATAGGATGACTGGGTTAGGGTTAGGATACAGGATGACTGGGTTATGGTTAGGATACATGGTGACTGGGTTAGGGTTAGGATATAGGATGACTGGGTTAGGTTAGGATAGGATGACTGGGTTATTGTTAGGATATAGGATGACTGAGTTTTGGTTAGGAAACATGATGACTGGGTTAGGGTTAGGATATAGAATAACTGGGTTATGGTTAGGGTTAGGGTTAGGGTTAGGGTTAGGATATATGATGACTGGGTTAGGATTAGGATATAGGATGACTGGGTTAGGGTTAGGATACATGATGACTGGGTTAGGGTTAGGATACAGGATGACTGGGTTATGGTTAGGATACATGATGACTGGGTTAGGGTTAGGATATAGGATGACTGGGTTAGGGTTAGGATACATGATGACTGGGTTGTGGTTAGGATAAATGATGACTGGGTTGTGGTTAGGATACATGATGACTGGGTTAGGGTTAGGATATAGGATGACTGGGTTATGGTTAGGATACATGATGACTGGGTTAGGGTTAGGATATAGGATGACTGGGTTGTGGTTAGGATATATGATGACTGGGTTGTGGTTAGGATACATGATGACTGGGTTAGGGTTAGGATATAGGATGACTGGGTTGTGGTTAGGATACATGATGACTGGGTTAGGGTTAGGATATAGGATGACTGGGTTGTGGTTAGGATATAGGATGACTGGGTTAGGGTTAGGATATAGGATGACTGGGTTAGGGTTAGGATATAGGATGACTGGGTTAGGGTTAGGATATAGGATGACTGGGTTAGTGTTAGGATAGGATATAGGATGACTGGGTTGTGGTTAGGATACATGATGACTGGGTTAGGGTTAGGATATAGGATGACTGGGTTGTGGTGAGGATATAGGATGACTGGGTTAGGGTTAGGATACAGGATGACTGGGTTATGGTTAGGATACATGGTGACTGGGTTAGGGTTAGGATATAGGATGACTGGGTTAGGGTTAGGATAGGATGACTGGGTTATGGTTAGGATATAGGATGACTGGGTTTTGGTTAGGATACATGATGACTGGGTTAGGGTTAGGATATAGGATGACTGGGTTAGGGTTAGGATATAGAATAACTGGGTTATGGTTAGGGTTAGGATTAGGGTGAGGGTTAGGGTTAGGATATATGATGACTGGGTTAGGTTAGGATATAGATGACTGGGTTAGGGTTAGGATACATGATGACTGGGTTAGGTTAGGATATAGGATGACTGGGTTATGGTTAGGATATAGGATGACTGGGTTATGGTTAGGATACATGGATGACTGGGTTAGGGTTAGGATATATGATGACTGGGTTAGGGTTAGGATACTTGATGACTGGGTTATGGTTAGGATACATGATGACTGGGTTATGGTCAGTATATAGGATGACTGGGTTGTGGTTAGGATACATGATGACTGGGTTGTGGTTAGGATACATGATGACTGGGTTAGGGTTAGGATATAGGATGACTGGGTTATGGTTAGGATACATGATGACTGGGTTAGGGTTAGGATATAGGATGACTGGGTTAGGATTAGGATATAGGATGATTGGGTTAGGTTAGGATACATGATGACTGGGTTAGGGTTAGGATACATGACTGGGTTATGGTTAGGATACATGATGACTGGGTTAGGTTAGGATATAGGATGACTGGGTTAGGTTAGGATATAGGATGACTGGGTTATGGTTAGGATACATGATGACTGGGTTAGGGTTAGGATATAGGATGACTGGGTTGTGGTTAGGATACATGATGACTGGGTTAGGGTTAGGATATAGGATGACTGGGTTGTGGTTAGGATATAGGATGACTGGGTTAGGGTTAGGATATAGGATGACTGGGTTAGGGTTAGGATATAGGATGACTGGGTTATGGTTAGGATATAGGATGACTGGGTTAGTGTTAGGATAGGATATAGGATGACTGTGTTAGGTTTAGGATATAGGATGACTAGGTTTTGGCTAGAAAACATGATGACTGGGTTAGGGTTAGGATATAGGATGACTGGTTAGGGTTAGGATATAGGATGACTGGGTTGTGGTGAGGATATAGGATGACTGGGTTAGGGTTAGGATACAGGATGTCTGGGTTATGGTTAGGATACATGATGACTGGGTTAGGGTTAGAATACTTGATGACTGGGTTAGGGTTAGGATACATGATGACTGGGTTATGGTTAGGATAAATGATGACTGGGTTTTGGTTAGGATACATGATGACTGGGTTATGGTTAGTATATAGGATGACTGGGTTGTGGTTAGGATACATGGTGACTGGGTTAGGGTTAGGATATAGGATGACTGGGTTATGGTTAGGATACATGATGACTGGGTTGTGGTTAGGATACATGATGACTGGGTTAGGGTTAGGATATAGGATGACTGGGTTAGGGTTAGGATGACTGGGTTGTGGTTAGGATATAGGATGACTGGGTTAGGGTTAGGATATAGGATGACTGGGTTAGTGGTTAGGATATAGGATGACTGGGTTTATGGTTAGGATACATGATGACTGGGTTAGGGTTAGGATACATGATGACTGGTTTATGGTTAGGATACATGATGACTGGGTTAGGGTTAGGATATATGATGACTGGGTTAGGGTTAGGATATAGGATGACTGGGTTATGGTTAGGATACATGATGACTGGGTTGTGGTTAGGATACATGATGACTGGGTTAGGGGATACATGATGACTGGGTTAGGGTTAGGATATAGGATGACTGGGTTTGTGGTTAGGATATAGGATGACTGGGTTAGGGTTAGGATATAGGATGACTGGGTTAGGGTTAGGATATATGATGACTGGGTTAGGGTTAGGATATAGGATGACTGGGTTAGGGTTAGATATATAGGATGACTGGGTTAGGTTTAGGATATAGGATGACTGGGTTTGTTAGGATACATGATGACTGGGTTAGGGTTAGGATATAGGATGACTGGGTTAGGGTAGGATATAGGATGACTGGGTTGTGGTTAGGATATAGGATGACTGGGTTAGGGTTAGGATACAGGATGACTGGGTTGGTTAGGATACATGATGACTGGGTTAGGGTTAGGATATAGGATGACTGGGTTAGGGTTAGGATAGGATGACTGGGTTAGGGTTAGGATATAGGATGACTGGGTTTTGGTTAGGATACATGATGACTGGGTTAGGTTAGGATATAGGATGACTGGGTTAGGGTTAGGATATAGATGACTGGGTTATGGTTAGGATTAGGTTGGGTTAGGGTTAGGATATATGATGACTGGGTTAGGGTTAGGATATAGGATGACTGGGTTAGGGTTAGGATACATGATGACTGGGTTAGGTTAGGATACAGGATGACTGGGTTATGGTTAGGATATAGGATGACTGGGTTAGGGTTAGGATAAGGTGACTGGGTTAGGGTTAGGATATATGATGACTGGGTTAGGGTTAGGATACATGATGACTGGGTTAGGGTTAGGATACATGATGACTGGGTTATGGTTAGGATATAGGATGACTGGGTTTGGGGTTGATACATGATGACTGGGTTGTGGTTAGGATATATGATGACTGGGTTAGGGTTAGGATATAGGATGACTGGGTTATGGTTAGGATACATGATGACTGGGTTAGGGTTAGGATACTGGGACTGGGTTAGGTTAGGATATAGGATGACTGGGTTAGGTTTAGGATACATGATGACTGGGTTAGGTTAGGATATAGGATGACTGGGTTGTGGTTAGGATATAGGATGACTGGGTTAGGGTTAGGATATAGGATGACTGGGTTAGGTTAGGATATATGATGACTGGGTTAGGGTTAGGATACATGATGACTGGGTTAGGGTTAGGATACATGACTGTGGGTTTGGTTAGGATACATGATGACTGGGTTAGGTTAGGATATAGGATGACTGGGTTAGGGTTAGGATATAGGATGACTGGGTTATGGTTAGGATACATGATGACTGGGTTAGGGTTAGGATATAGGATGACTGGTGTTAGGATATAGGATGACTGGGTTAGGTTAGGATATAGATGACTGGGTTAGGGTTAGGATAGGATATAGGATGACTGGGTTAGGGTTAGGATATAGGATGACTGGGTTATGGTTAGGATACATGATGACTGGGTTAGGGTTAGGATATATGATGACTGGGTAGGGTTAGGATATATGATGACTGGGTTAGGTTAGGATACATGATGACTGGTTAGGTTAGGATATAGGATGACTGGGTTAGGGTAGGATATAGATGACTGGGTTAGGGTTAGGATATAGGATGACTGGGTTATGGTTAGGATACATGATGACTGGGTTAGGTTAGGATATATGATGACTGGGTTAGGTTAGGATATAGGATGACTGGGTTAGGTTAGGATACATGATGACTGGGTTAGGGTTAGGATATAGGATGACTGGGTTAGTGGTTAGGATACATGATGACTGGGTTGGGTTAGGATACATGATGACTGGGTTAGGGTTAGGATATAGGATGACTGGGTTATGGTTAGGATACATGATGACTGGGTTGTGGTTAGGATACATGATGACTGGGTTAGGGTTAGGATACTGGGTTAGGGTTAGGGTTAGGATATAGGATGACTGGGTTAGGTTAGGATACATGATGACTGGGTTAGGGTTAGGATATAGGATGACTGGGTTATGGTTAGGATACATGATGACTGGGTTAGGGTTAGGATATAGGATGACTGGGTTGTGGTTAGGATACATGATGACTGGTTTGTGGTTAGGATACATGATGACTGGGTTAGGGTTAGGATATAGGATGACTGGGTTGGTTAGGATACAGATGACTGGGTTAGGGTTAGGATATAGGATGACTGGGTTGTGGTTAGGATATAGGATGACTGGGTTAGGGTTAGGATATAGGATGACTGGGTTAGGTTAGGATATGATGACTGGGTTAGGGTTAGGATATAGGATGACTGGGTTAGGGTTAGGATATAGGATGACTGGTTAGTGGTTAGGATACATGATGACTGGGTTTGGGTTAGGATACATGATGACTGGGTTATGGTTAGGATACATGATGACTGGGTTATG
>NW_022265467.1:0-2500 GCF_002021735.2 Oncorhynchus kisutch
ACACACACACACACACAAACACACACACACACACACACACACACACACACACACACACACACACACACACCACACACACACACCACACACACACACACACACAACACAACCACACACACACCACCACACACTCTCTCCAAAGGAGTTTAAAGGGGAATGTAGTTTCTTCCTCGAGAAGATTGCCTGTAATTCCACAGAGTGAGAATAGAACCATAGAAACCCTGAAGGTGTCATTCTGGAACAGGAAAACCTATTTCTACATGACCCTCTATCTCTGCTCACACTCTGCTCCGTGGAAAATTACTACCGGACAAATTAGCTGCCCATTAAATTCCCTCTTCAATTGTTACAACCCGAGAGATAGCAGGGAGAGAGGAAACGAGAGAGAGAGAGATAGCAGGGAGAGGAAACGAGAGAGAGAGAGATAGCAGGGAGAGGAAACGAGAGAGAGAGAGAATAAAAGAAAGAGAGAGAAAGCGAGAGAACTAAAGTAATGCTAACAGATTACAGATCGGTAAAAACTCAGAAAACTCAGAAAGATGATGGACAAGACGGACGAATTACATCCGTTCCCAGATGATCACTGCAGGAAACATTCAGTCCAATCAACATGAGAGAGGGAAGGAGATGATACCTCCCCCCCTGTCTTCCTCCCTCCCCCCTGTCTTCCTCCCTCCCCCCTGTCTTCCTCCCTCCCTCCCAGTCTTCCTCCCTCCCTCCCAGTCTTCATCCCTCCCTCCCTGTCTTCCTCCCTCCCCCCTGTCTTCCTCCCTCCCCCCTGTCTTCCTCCCTCCCTCCCTGTCTTCCTCCCTGCCTCCCTGTCTTCCTCCCTCCCTCCCTGTCTTCATCCCTCCCTCCCTGTCTTCCTCTGTCCCTCCATCCATCCCTCTCAGTCTCTCTCTGTCCCTCTCTGTGTCTCTCTGTCCCCATCTGTCCCTCTCTGGTCCCCATCTGTCCCTCTCGTCTCTCTCTGTCCCCAGCTGTCCCTCTCTGTCCCTTCTGTGTCTCTCTGTCCCCATCTGTCCCTCTCTGTCTCTCTCTGTCCCCAGCTGTCCCTGTCTGTCCCTCTCTGTCCCCAGCTGTCCCTGTCTGTCCCTCTCTGTCTCTCTCTGTCTCTCTCTGTCCCATCTGTCCCTCTCTGTCTCTCTCTGTCCCATCTGTCCCTCTCTGTCTCTCTCTCTGTCCCTCTCTGTCCCTCTCTGTCCCTCTCTGTCTCTCTCTGTCCCTCTCTGTATCTCTCTGTCCCTCTCTGTCCCTCTCTGTCCTCTCTCTGGCTCTCTCTGTCCCTCTCTGTCCCTCTCTGTCTCTCTCTGTCTCTCTCTGTCCCCATTTGTCCCTCTCTGTCCCTCTCTGTCTCTCTCTGTCTCTCTCTGTCTCTCTCTGTCCCCATTGTCCCTCTCTGTCCCTCTCTGTCTCTCTCTGTCCCCATCTGTCCCTCTCTGTCTCTCTCTGTCTCTCTCTGTCCCCATCTGTCCCTCTCTGTCCCTCTCTGTCTCTCTCTGCCTCTCTCCGTCAGTCTGGTTTATGATGTAGAGATGTATGTTGTGTCCTTGACTTTGCATGACTCTACAGCTCTATCCCTCTGTCGCAATCATTCCATTCCCCCATCGCCCTCTACTCTCTCTTTTATCTCTCCCTCTCTCTTCTCTACTAACATATCAGTCCACGTTACTAACATATCAGTCCATGTTACTAACATATCAGTCCATGTTACTACTAACATATCAGTCCATGTTAATACTAACATATCAGTCCATGTTACCTACTAACATATCAGTCCATGTTACTAACATATCAGTCCATGTTACTACTACATATCAGTCCATGTTACTACTAACATAGCAGTCCATGTGTTACTAACATATCAGTCCATGTGTTACTAACATATCAGCCCATGTTACTACTAACATATCAGTCCATGTTACTAACATATCGGTCCATGTTACTAACATATCAGTCCATGTTACTACTAACATATCAGCCCATGTTACTACTAACATATCAGTCCATGTGTTACTAACAGATCAGTCCATGTGTTACTAACATATCAGTCCATGTTACTACTAACATATCAGTCCATGTTACTACTAACATATCAGGTCCATGTTACCTACTAACATATCAGTCCATGTGTTACTAACATATCAGTCCATGTTACTACTAACATATCAGCCCATGTTATAACTAACATATCAGTCCATGTTACTACTAACATATCAGTCCATGTTACTACTAACATATCAGTCCATGTTACTACTAACATATTAGTCCATGTTACTACTAAAATATCAGTCCATGTGTTACTACTAACATATCAGTCCATGTTACTACTAACATATCAGTCCATGTTACTAAACATATCAGTCCATGTTACTAACATATCAGTCCATGTTACTAACATACCAGTCAATGTTACTACTAACATATCAGTCCATGTTACTAACATATCAGTCCATGATACTACTAACATATCAGTCCATGTGTTACTACTAACATATCA
>NW_022265467.1:10000-12921 GCF_002021735.2 Oncorhynchus kisutch
CGCTGAGTGAACAGACCTATAGTCCTGACTAGTATCTACGCTGAGTGAACAGACCTATAGTCCTGACTAGTATCTACGCTGAGTGAACAGACCTATAGTCCTGACTAGTATCTACGCTGAGTGAACAGACCTATAGTCCTGACTAGTATCCTCGCTGAGGGAACAGACCTATAGTCCTGACTAGTATGTACGCTGAGTGAACAGACCTATAGTCCTGACTAGTATCTACGCTGAGTGGACAGACCTATAGTCCTGACTAGTATCTACGCTGAGTGAACAGACCTATAGTGACTAGTATGTACGCTGAGTGAACAGACCTATAGTCCTGACTAGTATGTACGCTGAGTGAACAGACCTATAGTCCTGACTAGTATCTACGCTGAGTGGACAGACCTATAGTCCTGACTAGTATCTACGCTGAGTGAACAGACCTATAGTCCTGACTAGTATCCTCGCTGAGGGAACAGACCTATAGTCCTGACTAGTATGTACGCTGAGTGAACAGACCTATAGTCCTGACTAGTACCTACGCTGAGGGGACAGACCTATAGTCCTGACTAGTATCTACGCTGAGTGGACAGACCTATAGTCCTGACTAGTATCTACGCTGAGGGAACAGACCTATAGTCCTGACTAGTATCTACGCTGAGGGAACAGACCTATAGTGCCTAGTATCTACGCTGAGGGGACAGACCTATAGTCCTGACTAGTATCTACGCTGAGTGAACAGACCTATAGTCCTGACTAGTATCTACGCTGAGTGGACAGACCTATAGTCCTGACTAGTATCTACGCTGAGGGAACAGACCTATAGTCCTGACTAGTATCTACGCTGAGGGAACAGACCTATAGTCCTGACTAGTATCATGTCTTTGGCATCATTAAACTGAAGATGAATCTTTATAAAACATTCTCTGTAATTATTATTACGTGATTAAACTACTTAATCACATAATTGTAATTAACTTGGAAGTCGGGGCACCAAGGAAAATATTCAGATTACAAAGTTATAATTTTCCTAATATAACTTTTCAGATATTTTAATATTAGTATCAATTAGTCTTCTGATTAATGACATATTATTTATTTTACCTTTTATTCCAAAAATGTGTCAATTGTTGGTTATCTGCACGAACCCAGTCTTCACTATGAGTCATCCATACATCAATTGTCTTAAATCATTTATTTACTAACTAAGTCATTCACAGAAATGCATAAACAAACAGTAGACAGTTAGAAGGAAATGATAACGGAGTTTCCCTAGTGGTATAAACCGGCATCGCGGCTTGGTGGACACAAAGGGAAGTGGGGGTCGACTGAGATAAGACACTACAAAGTTGATAATTATAACAATTGGAATGCTAATCCTTTGCACATGAACGTCTACTCATTCGGGAACAATTGCATTAAATATATATATTTTCGCTCAGTGTGTCGTCGGGATCTCTGTTGAAAAGTTTGTTTCTGTTGGAGAGTCTGTCCATCCTCTCTCTGTCTCTGTCGTGGTTAGAATGGATAGTTCAGAGTGACATTCATTCATATCGTTATAGAATAGATGTTTCGGCGGTTGTCGGTCTTCCCGTTCAATGATACCGAATTCCTAGCTGCAGACTAGTAATTAATATCAAAGACTTGTTCTTATTCTGTCGGTATCGATAGTCTAAGAGTTTAACCACGTGGGATGGTTAAAAAGATTCAGCAATCGTCTCAAACCTTGCCTCATTATCGAGGTAAGCTGGTCTGCAACCTTTGTCCTCTCGTAATTGAGAGAAACATGGTCTGTTGAGAAATTGTCAATGTGGGGTTTTATTCGGGAGTTGCAGAAAAGGGCCTGTCCCAGGATGCCCGACCCTAACTGGGCATTGGAGTTTCTTTCATTAAACAGTCCAAAATCACATTACACAATTTTACAAACAGTATCATCCTCACTCATTCATCTTATACAACAATTAGATGTAAACCTCATATCTGAGGCTATTATATAAACAGCGTTATGGTAATGTTTGTATTGTCTCCCAGGAGTTTCACAAAATTGTACCAAACGGACCAGTTCGTAGCTGGATTCTTCACTGATCTTTTATACCTTCTCCAGAACATAAATGTTGTTCGGGACCTCAAGTTCTGTGAGGTGGAAGAAATTCCTTTGTTCTCTTCTATGAAAACTTTACTCTCTCTTTCTATACTGTAGCCATGAGGAGATAATCTCCTCCAGGAATTTACGACCTCTCTCTGACCACAGCAGCCTGGGTGTAGGAGACAGGGGGGTAGGGGGCTGGTGCGGAGGGAGGGGTGCTCGCTGTACCCAAAGAGGGCAATGTCATGACACTAGTATGTATGCTGAGTGAATGTTGTAGTGTTATGACCTCTGCAGTAAAGCAGTCTGTACTACGCTCCACTCTTCTCTTGGTTTTTCCTCTCTTACAGACCCCCTCTTCTCTTTCTCTATCGCTCCAGTTCCTACCTTCCCCCTCTCTCCTTCTCTCTCTCTTTTTCTCTCATCCTCCTGTCCCCCTCTCTCCTTCTCTCTCTCTTTCTCTATCGCTCCAGTTCCTACCTTCCCCCTCTCTCCTTCTCTCTCTCTTTCTCTATCGCTCCAGTTCCTACCTTCCCCCTCTCTCCTTCTCTCTCTCTTTCTCTATCGCTCCAGTTCCTACCTTCCCCCTCTCTCCTTCTCTCTCTCTTCTCTAATCGCTCCAGTTCCTACCTTCCCCCTCTCTCCTTCTCTCTCTCTTTTTCTCTCATCCTCCTGCCCCCACTCGTTTTCTCTTGTTCTCTCTATCACCTCTTTCACTACTCTCAAGTTCTTAATAACTCTCTCTCTCTCTCTCTCTCTCTCCTCTCTCTCTCTCTCTCTCTCTCTCTCTCTCCTCCTCATCTCTCCTCCCTCTGTCCTCTCTCTGTGCCTCTCTCTCTCTCTCTCT
>NW_022265468.1:0-12915 GCF_002021735.2 Oncorhynchus kisutch
AATATCACCTATAACCCCATATCACCTATAACCCCATATCACTATAACCCCCATATCACCTATAACCCCCATATCACCTATAACCCCATATCACCTATAACCCCATATCACCTATAACCCAAATATCACCTATAACCCCATATCACCGATAACACCCATATCACCTATAACCCCATATCACCTATATCCCCCATATCACCTATAACCCCATATCACCTATAACCCCATATCAACTATAACCCCCATATCACCTATAACCCCATATCACTATAACCCCCATATCAAAAGTAGCCCCCATATCACCTATAACCCCATATCACCTATAACCCCATATCACCTATAACCCCCATATCACCAGTAGCCCCCATATCACCTGTAACTCCCATATCACCTATAACACAATATCACCAATAACCCCATATCTCCTATAACCCCCATATCACCTATAACCCCATATCACCTATAACCCCCATTTCACCTCTAACCCCATATCACCAAAAACGCCATATCACCAATAGCCCCCATATCACCAATAACCCCATATCACCTATAACCCCCATATCACCTATAATCCCCATTTCACCTCTAACCCCATATCACCGATAACCCCATATCACCTATAACCACATATCACCAATACCCCCATATCACCTATAACCCATATCACCAATAACCCCATATCACCTATAACCCCATATCACCTATAATCCGCAATATCTCCAATAGCCCCCAGATCACCTATAAACCCCCATATCACCTATAATCCGCATATCTCCAATAGCCCCCATATCACCTATAACCACATATCACCTATAACCCCCATTTCACCTCTAACCCCATATCACCAATAGCCCCCATATCACCAATAACCCCATATCACCTATAACCCCCATATCACCTATAACCTGTATCACCTATAACCCCCATATCAAAAGTAGCTCCCATATCACCTATAACCCCATATCACCTATAACCCCCATATCACCAGTAGCCCCCATATCACCAATAACCCATATCAACTTATAAAATCTATATCACCTATAACCCTGTATCACCTATACCCCCATATCACCTATAACCCCCATATCACCTATAAACCCATATAACCTATAACCAAATATCACCTATAGCCCCCATATCACCTATAACCCCGTATCACCTATAACCCCCATATCACCAATAAACCCCCATATCACCTATAACCCATATCACCTATAACTCCCATATCACTTATAACACCATATCACCTATAACCCCCATATCAACTATAACACCCATATCACCTATAACCCCCATATCTCCAATAGCCCCCATATCACCTATAACCCCCATATCACCAATAACCCCCATATCACCTATAACCCCATATCACCTATAACCCCATATCAACTATAACACCCATATCACCTATAACCCCATATCACCTATAACCCCCATATCAAAAGTAGCCCCCATATCACACTATAACCCCATATCACCTATAACCCCCATATCACCTATACCCCCATATCACCAGTAGCCCCCATATAGCCTGTAACTCCCATATCACCTATAACACCATATCACCAATAACCCATATCTCCTATAACCCCCATTTCACCCTATAATCCGCATATCTCCATAGCCCCCATATCACCTATAACCCCATATAACCTATATCCCCATTTCACCTCTAACCCCATATCACCCGATAACCCCATATCACCTATAACCACATATCACCAATAACCCCCATATCACCTATAACCCCATATCACCTATAACCCCATATCACCTATAACCCCCATATCACCTATAATTCCCATATCTCCAAAGCCCCCATATCACCTATATCCCAAAATCACCTTAACCCCCATTTCACCTCTAACCCCATATAACGATAACCCCCCATATCACCTATAACCCCCATATCACCAATAGCCCCCATATCACCAATAACCCCCATATCACCAATAACCCCCATATCACCTATAACCCCATATCACCTATAACCCCATATCACCTATAACCCCATATCAACTATAACCCCCATATCACCTATAACCCCATATCACCTATAACCCCCATATCAAAAGTAGCCCCCATATCACCTATAACCCCATATCACCTATAACCCCATATCACCTATAACCCCATATCACCTATAACCCCCATTTCACCTATAATCTGCACATCTCCAATAGCCCCCATATCACCGATAACCCCATATCACCTATAACCCCCATATCACCTATAATCCGCATATCTCCAATAGCCCCCATATCACCTATAACCCCATATCACCTATAACCCCCATTTCACCTCTAACCCCATATCACCAAAACCCCATATCACCAATAGCCCCCATATCACCAATAACCCCATATCACCTATAACCCCCATATCACCTATAATCCCCATTTCACCTCTAACCCCATATCACCGATAACCCCATATCACCTATAACCACATATCACCAATAACCCCCATATCACCTATAACCCCATATCACCAATAACCCATATCACCTATAACCCCCATATCACCTATAATCCGCATATCTCCAATAGCCCCCATATCACCTATAACCCAAATATCACCTATAATCCGCATATCTCCAATAGCCCCCATATCACCTATAACCCCATATCACCTATAACCCCCATTTCACCTCTAACCCCATATCACCAATAGCCCCCATATCACCAATAACCCCATATCACCTATAACCCCCATATCACCTATAACCCTGTATCACCTATAACCCCATATCAAAAGTAGCTCCCATATCACCTATAACCCCATATCACCTATAACCCTGTATCACCTATAACCCCCATATCACCAGTAGCCCCCATATCACCAATAACCCCATATCACTTATAACCCCTATATCACCTATAACCCTGTATCACCTATAACCCCATATCACCTTTAACCCCCATATCACCTATAAACCCATATAACCTATAACCAAATATCACCTATAACCCCCATATCACCTATAACCCCGTATCACCTATAACCCCCATATCACCAATAACCCCCATATCACCTATAACCCCATATCACTTTTTACTCCCATATCACTAATAACACCATATCACCTATAACCCCCCATATCAACTATAACCCCCATATCACCTATAACCCCCATATCTCCAATAGCCCCCCATATCACCTATAACCCCCATATCACCAATAACCCCCATATCACCTATAACCCCATATCACCTATAACCCCATATCACCTATAACCCCATATCACCTATAACCCAAATATCACCTATAACCCCTATATCACCTATAACCCCATATCACCTATAACACCCATATCACCTATAACCCCATATCACCTATATCCCCCATATCACCAATAACCCCATATCACCTATAACCCCCATATCACCTATAACCCCCATATCACCTATAACCCCATATCACCTATAACCCCCATATCACCTATAACCCCATATATTCTATAACCCCATATCACCTATAACCCAAATATCACCTATAACCCCATATCACCTATAACCCCCATATCACCTATAACCCCATATCACCTATAACCCCCATATCACCAATAACCCCATATCACCTATAACCCCCACATCACCTATAACCCCCATATCACCTTTAACCCCATAACCCCATATCACCAATAACCCCATATCACCAATAACCCCATATCACCTATAACCCCATATCACCTATAACCCCATATCACCTATATATCACCTATATACCTACCTATATATCACCTATATATCTACCTATATCACCTATAACACCCATTTCTCCTCTAACCCCATATCACCGATAACCCCATATCACCTATAACCACATATCACCAATAACCCCATATCACCTATAACCCCCACATCACTATAACCCCCATATCACCTATAACCCCATACCCCATATCACCAATAACCCCATATCACCAATAACCCCATATCACCTATAACCCCCATATCACCTATAATCCGCATATCTCCAATAGCCCCCATATAACCTATAACCCCATATCATCTATAACCCCATATCACCTATAACCCAAATATCACCTATAACCCCCATATCACCTATAACCCCATATCACCTATAACCCCCCATATCACCAATAACCCCATATCACCTATAACCCCCACATCACCTATAACCCCCATATCACCTATAACCCCATAACCCCATAACCCCATATCACCAATAACCCCATATCACCTATAACCCCATATCACCTATAACCCCATATCACCTATAAACCCCATATCACCTATAACACCCATTTCACCTCTAACCCCATATCACCGATAACCCCATATCACCTATAACCACATATCACCAATAACCCCCATATCACCTATAACCCCATATCACCAATAACCCCATATCACCTATAACCCCCCATATCACCTATAATCCGCATATCTCCAATAGCCCCCATATCACCTATAACCCCATATAACCTATAACCCCCATTTCAACTCTAACCCCATATCACCAATAACCCCATATCACCAATAGCCCCCATATCACCAATAACCCCATATCACCTATAACCCCCATATCACCTATAACCCTGTATCACCTATAACCCCCATATCACCCTATAACCCCCATATCACCTATAACCCCCATATCACAATAACCCCATATCACCTGTCACCCCCATATCACCTATAATCCGCATATCTCCAATAGCCCCCATATCACCTATAACCCCCATATCACCAATAGCCCCCATATCACCAATAACCCCCATATCACCTATAACCCCATATCACCTATAACCCCATATCACCTATAACCCCCATATCACCTATAAACCCCATATCTCCAATAGCCCCCCATATCACCTATAACCCCATATCACCTATAACCCCCATTTCACCCATAACCCCCATATCAAAAGTAGCCCCCATATCACCTATAACCCCATATCACCTATAACCCCATATCACCTATAACCCCCCATATCACCAGTAGCCCCCATATCACCTATAACCCCATATCACCAATAACCCCATATCACCTATAACCCCCATATCACCTATAATCCGCATATCTCCAATAGCCCCCATATCACCTATAACTCCATATCACCTATAACCCCCCGTTTCACCTCTAACCCCATATCACCTATAACCCCATATCACCTATAACCCATATCACCAATTAGCCCCCATATCACCAGTAGCCCCCATATCACCTATAACCCCATATCACCAAAAACCCCATATCAGCTATAACCCCCATATCACCAGTAGCCCCCATATCACCTTTAACCCCATATCACCAATAACCCCCATATCACCAGTAGCCCCCATATCACCTATAACCCCATATCACCTATAATCCCCATTTCACCTTTAACCTCCATATCACCTATAACCCCCATATCACCTATAAACCCATATAACCTATAACCCCATATCACCTATAAACACATATCACCAATAACCCCCATATCACCGATAACCCCATATCACCAATAACCCCATATCACCTATAACCCCCATATCACCAATAACCCCCATATTCCCTATAACCCCCATATCACCTATAAACTCCATATCACCAATAGCCCCCATATCACCTATAATCCCATATCACCTATAACCCAAATATCACCTATAACCCCATATCACTTATAACCCCCATATCACCTATAACCCCATATCACCTATAACCCCATATTACCTATAACCCCTATATCACCTATAACCCCATATCACCTATAACCCCATATCACCTATAACACCCATATCACCTATAACCCCATATCACCTATATCCCCCATATCACCAATAACACCATATCACCTATAACCCCCATATCACCTATAACCCCCATATCACCTATAACCCCATATCACCTATAACACCCATATCACCTATAACCCCCATATCACCAATAACCCCATATCACCTGTCACCCCCATATCACCTATAATCCGCATATCTCCAATAGCCCCCATATCACCTATAACCCCCATATCACCAATAGCCCCCATATCACCAATAACCCCCATATCACCTATAACCCCATATCACCTATAACCCCATATCACCTATAACCCCCATATCACCTATAAACCCCATATCTCCAATAGCCCCCATATCACCTATAACCCCATATCACCTATAACCCTCATTTCACCCATAACCCCCATATCAAAAGTAGCCCCCATATCACATATAACCCCATATCACCTATAACCCCATATCACCTATAACCCCCATATCACCAGTAGCCCCCATATCACCTATAACCCCATATCACCAATAACCCCATATCACCTATAACCCCCATATCACCTATAATCCGCATATCTCCAATAGCCCCCGTATCACCTATAACTCCATATCACCTATAACCCCCGTTTCACCTCTAACCCCATATCACCTATAACCCCATATCACCTATAACCCCATATCACCAATTAGCCCCCATATCACCAGTAGCCCCCATATCACCTATAACCCCATATCACCAATAACCCCATATCAGCTATAACCCCCATATCACCAGTAGCCCCCATATCACCTTTAACCCCATATCACCAATAACCCCCATATCACCAGTAGCCCCCATATCACCTATAACCCCATATCACCTATAATCCCCATTTCACCTATAACCACATATCACCAATAACCCCCATATCACCTATAACCCCATATCACCAATAACCCCATATCACCTATAACCCCCATATCACCTATAACCCCCATATCAACTATAACCCCCATATCACCTATAACCCCCATATCTCCAATAGCCCCCATATCACCTATAATCCCCATTTCACCTATAACCACATATCACCAATAACCCCCATATCACCTATAACCCCATATCACCAATAACCCCATATCACCTATAACCCCCATATCACCTATAATCCGCATATCTCCAATAGCCCCCATATCACCTATAACCCCCATATCACCTATAATCCGCATATCTCCAATAGCCCCCATATCACCTATAACCACATATCACCTATAACCCCCATTTCACCTCTAACCCCATATCACCAATAGCCCCCATATCACCAATAACCCCATATCACCTATAACCCCCATATCACCTATAACCCTGTATCACCTATAACCCCCATATCAAAAGTAGCTCCCATATCACCTATAACCCCATATCACCTATAACCCCCATATCACCAGTACCCCCCATATCACCAATAACCCCATATCACTTATAAAATCTATATCACCTATAACCCTGTATCACCTATAACCCCCATATCACCTATAACCCCCATATCACCTATAAACCCATATAACCTATAACCAAATATCACCTATAGCCCCCATATCACCTATAACCCCGTATCACCTATAACCCCCATATCACCAATAACCCCCATATCACCTATAACCCCATATCACCTATAACTCCCATATCACTTATAACACCATATCACCTATAACCCCCATATCAACTATAACACCCATATCACCTATAACCCCCATATCTCCAATAGCCCCCATATCACCTATAACCCCCATATCACCAATAACCCCCATATCACCTATAACCCCATATCACCTATAACCCCATATCAACTATAACACCCATATCACCTATAACCCCATATCACCTATAACCCCCATATCAAAAGTAGCCCCCATATCACCTATAACCCCATATCACCTATAACCCCCATATCACCTATAACCCCCATATCACCAGTAGCCCCCATATAGCCTGTAACTCCCATATCACCTATAACACCATATCACCAATAACCCCATATCTCCTATAACCCCCATTTCACCTATAATCCGCATATCTCCAATAGCCCCCATATCACCTATAACCCCATATAACCTATAATCCCCATTTCACCTCTAACCCCATATCACCGATAACCCCATATCACCTATAACCACATATCACCAATAACCCCCATATCACCTATAACCCCATATCACCTATAACCCCATATCACCTATAACCCCCATATCACCTATAATTCCCATATCTCCAATAGCCCCCATATCACCTATATCCCAAATCACCTATAACCCCCATTTCACCTCTAACCCCATATCACCTATAACCCCCATATCACCTATAACCCCCATATCACCAATAGCCCCCATATCACCAATAACCCCCATATCACCAATAACCCCCATATCACCTATAACCCCATATCACCTATAACCCCATATCACCTATAACCCCATATCAACTATAACCCCCATATCACCTATAACCCCATATCACCTATAACCCCCATATCAAAAGTAGCCCCCATATCACCTATAACCCCATATCACCTATAACCCCATATCACCTATAACCCCATATCACCTATAACCCCCATTTCACCCTATAATCTGCACATCTCCAATAGCCCCCATATCACCTATAACCCCATATCACCTATAACCCCCATATCACCTATAATCCGCATATCTCCAATAGCCCCCATATCACCTATAACCCCATATCACCTATAACCCCCATTTCACCTCTAACCCCATATCACCAAAAACCCCATATCACCAATAGCCCCCATATCACCAATAACCCCATATCACCTATAACCCCCATATCACCTATAATCCCCATTTCACACTCTAACCCCATATCACCGATAACCCCATATCACCTATAACCACATATCACCAATAACCCCCATATCACCTATAACCCCATATCACCAATAACCCCATATCACCTATAACCCCCATATCACCTATAATCCGCATATCTCCAATAGCCCCCATATCACCTATAACCCAAATATCACCTATAATCCGCATATCTCCAATAGCCCCCATATCACCTATAACCCCATATCACCTATAACCCCCATTTCACCTCTAACCCCATATCACCAATAGCCCCCCATATCACCAATAACCCCATATCACCTATAACCCCCCATATCACCTATAACCCTGTATCACCTATAACCCCCATATCAAAGTAGCTCCCATATCACCTATAACCCCATATCACCTATAACCCCTGTATCACCTATAACCCCCATATCACCAGTAGCCCCCATATCACCAATAACCCCATATCACTTATAACCCCTATATCACCTATAACCCTGTATCACCTATAACCCCCATATCACCTTTAACCCCCATATCACCTATAACCCATATAACCTATAACCAATATCACCTATAACCCCCATATCACCTATAACCCCGTATCACCTATAACCCCCATATCACCAATAACCCCCATATCACCTATAACCCCATATCACTTTTTACTCCATATCACTAATAACACCATATCACCTATAACCCCCATATCAACTATAACCCCCATATCACCTATAACCCCCATTTCTCCAATAGCCCCCATATCACCTATAACCCCCATATCACCAATAACCCCCATATCACCTATAACCCCATATCAACCTATAACCCCATATCACCTATAACCCCATATCACCTATAACCCAAATATCACCTATAACCCCTATATCACCTATAACCCCATATCACCTATAACACCCCATATCACCTATAACCCCATATCACCTATATCCCCCATATCACCAATAACCCCATATCACCTATAACCCCCATATCACCTATAACCCCCATATCACCTATAACCCCATATCACCTATAACCCCCATATCACCTATAACCCATATATTCTATAACCCCATATCACCTATAACCCAAATATCACCTATAACCCCCATATCACCTATAACCCCCATATCACCTATAACCCCATATCACCTATAACCCCCATATCACCAATAACCCCATATCACCTATAACCCCCACATCACCTATAACCCCCATATCACCTTTAACCCCATAACCCCATATCACCAATAACCCCATATCACCAATAACCCCCATATCACCTATAACCCATATCACCTATAACCCCATATCACCTATATATCACCTATATACCTACCTATGATATCACCTATATATCTACCTATATATCACCTATAACACACATTTCTCCCTCTAACCCCATACAGCACCGATAACCCCATATCACCTATAACACATATCACCAATAACCCCATATCACCTATAACCCCCCACATCACCTATAACCCCCATATCACCTATAACCCCATACCCATATCACCAATAACCCCATATCACCAATAACCCCATATCACCTATAACCCCCATATCACCTATAATCCGCATATCTCCAATAGCCCCCCATATAACCATAACCCCATATCATCTATAACCCATATCACCTATAACCCAATTCACCTATAACCCCCATATCACCTATAACCCCATATCAAACCCTATACCCCCATATCACCAATACCCCATATCACCTATAACCCCCACATCAACCTATAACCCCCATATCACCTATAACCCCATAAACCTAACCCCATAACCCCATATCACCAATAACCCCATATCACCTATAACCCCATATCACCTATAACCCCATATCACCTATAAACCCCATATCACCTATAACACCCATTTCACCTCTAACCCCATATCACCGATAACCCCATATCACCTATAACCACATATCACCAATAACCCACATATCACCTATAACCCCATATCACCAATAACCCCATATCACCTATAACCCCCATATCACCTATAATCCGCATATCCCAATAGCCCCCATATCACCTATCAGACCCCATATAACCTATAACCCCCATTTCAACTCTAACCCCATATCACCAATAACCCCATATCACCAATAGCCCCCATATCACCAATAACCCCCATATCACCTATACAACCCCCATATCACCTATAACCCTGTATCACCTATAACCCCCATATCACCTATAACCCCCATATCACCCTATAACCCCATATCACCAATAACCCCATATCACCTGTCACCCCCATATCACCTATAATCCGCATATCTCCAATAGCCCCCATATCACCTATAACCCCCATATCACCAATAGCCCCCATATCACCAATAACCCCCATATCACCTATAACCCCATATCACCTATAACCCCATATCACCTATAAACCCCCATATCACCTATAAACCCCATATCTCCAATAGCCCCCATATCACCTATAACCCCATATCACCTATACCCCCCATTTCACCCATAACCCCCATATCAAAAGTAGCCCCCATATCACCTATAACCCCATATCACCTATAACCCCCTATCACCTATAACCCCCCATATCACCCAGTAGACCCCCATATCACCTATAACCCCATATCACCAATACCCCATATCACCTATAACCCCCATATCACCTATAATCCGCATATCTCCAATAGCCCCCATATCACCTATAACTCATATCACCTATAACCCCCCGTTTCACCTCTAACCCCATATCACCTATAACCCCATATCACCTATAACCCATATCACCAATTAGCCCCCATATCACCAGTAGCCCCCCATATCACCTATAACCCCATATCACCAAAAACCCCATATCAGCTATAACCCCCATATCACCAGTAGCCCCATATCACCTTTAAACCCCATATCACCAATAACCCCCATATCACCAGTAGCCCCCATTCACCTATAACCCCATATCACCTATAATCCCCATTTCACCTTTAACCTCCATATCACCTATAACCCCCATATCACCTATAAACCCATATAACCTATAACCCCATATCACCTAGAAACACATATCACCAATAACCCCATATCACCGATAACCCCATATCACCAATAACCCCTATCACCTATAACCCCCATATCACCAATAACCCCCATATTCCCTATAACCCCCATATCACCTATAAACCCCATATCACCAATAGCCCCCCATATCACCTATAATCCCATATCACCTATAACCCCAAATATCACCTATAACCCCATATCACTTATAACCCCCATATCACCTATAACCCCATATCACCTATAACCCCATATTACCTATAACCCCTATATCACCTATAACCCCATATCACCTATAACCCCATATCACATAACACCCATATCACCTATACCCCCATATCACCTATATCCCCCCATATCACCAATAACACCATATCACCCTATAACCCCCATATCACCTATAACCCCCATATCACCTATAACCCCATATCACCTATAACACCCATATCACCTATAACCCCCATATCACCAATAACCCCATATCACCTGTCACCCCCATATCACCTATAATCCGCATATCTCCAATAGCCCCCATATCACCTATAACCCCCATATCACCAATAGCCCCCCATATCACCAATACCCCCCATATCACTATAACCCCATATCACCTATAACCCCATATCACCTATAACCCCCATATCACCTATAAACCCCATATCTCCAATAGCCCCCATATCACCTATAACCCCATATCACCTATAACCCTCATTTCACCCAGTAACTCCCATATCAAACGTAGCCCCCATATCACATATAACCCCATATCACCCTATAACCCCATATCACCGTATAACCCCATATCACCAGTAGCCCCCATATCACCTATAACCCCATATCACCAATAACCCCATATCACCTATACCCCCATATCACCTATAATCCGCATTATCTCCAATAGCCCCCGTATCACCTATAACTCCATATCACCTATAACCCCCGTTTCACCTCTAACCCATATCACCTATAACCCCATATCACCTATAAACCCATATCACCAATTAGCCCCCATATCACCAGTAGCCCCATATCACCTATAACCCCATATCACCAATAACCCCATATCAGCTATAACCCCCATATCACCAGTAGCCCCCATATCACCTTTAACCCCATATCACAATAACCCCCATATCACCAGTAGCCCCCATATCACCTATAACCCCATATCACCTATAATCCCATTATCACCTATAACCCCATATCACCAATAACCCCATATCACCACCTATAACCCCCATATCACCTATAACCCCATATCACCTATAACCCCATATAACCCCCAT
>NW_022265469.1:0-12871 GCF_002021735.2 Oncorhynchus kisutch
TTTATTCGAGATGTTATGAAAACACTGTAGACTGTTTTCAGCAAGTTACAACATTGGAATGCAGAAATAAGCACTTTTCCATAAACAAGCTCTAAATCATGTTTGATGCACTCTGGATAAAAAAATGTTTTTGTTATGTTTATTCGAGATGTTATGAAAACACTGTAGACTGTTTTCAGCAAGTTACAACATTGAACTGCAGAAATAAGCACTTTTCCATAAACAAGCTCTAAATCATGTTTGATGCACTCTGGATGTCCAATTTTTGCTGTGCTGTGTCTAGTTGAGATGAAATGAACGCCGTGGACAGTTTTCAGCAAGTTGCAACATTGAAATGCAGAAATAAGCACTTTTCCATAAACAAGCTCTAAATCATGTTTGATGCACTCTGGATGTCCAATTTTGCTGTGCTGTGTCTAGTTGAGATGAAATGAACGCCGTGGACAGTTTTCAGCAAGTTGCAACATTGAAATGCAGAAATAAGCACTTTTCCATAAACAAGCTCTAAATCATGTTTGATGCACTCTGGATGTCCAATTTTTGCTGTGCTGTGTCTAGTTGAGATTAAATGAACACCGTGGACAGTTTTCAGCAAGTTGCAACATTGAAATGCAGAAATAAGCACTTTTCCATAAACAAGCTCTAAATCATGTTTGATGCACTCTGGATAAAAAATTTTTTGTTATGTTTATTCGAGATGTTATGAAAACACGTGGACTGTTTTCAGCAAGTTACAACATTGAAATGCAGAAATAAGCACTTTTCCATAAACAAGCTCTAAATCATGTTTGATGCACTCTGGATAAAAAATGTTTTTGTTATGTTTATTCGAGATGTTATGAAAACACTGTGACTGTTTTCAGCAAGTTGCAACATTGAAATGCAGAAATAAGCACTTTTCCATAAACAAGCTCTAAATCATGTTTGATGCACTCTGGATGTCCAATTTTTGCTGTGCTGTGTCTAGTTGAGATGAAATGAACGCCGTGGACAGTTTTCAGCAAGTTGCAACATTGAAATGCAGAAATAAGCACTTTTCCATAAACAAGCTCTAAATCATGTTTGAAGCACTCTGGATAAAAAAATGTTTTGTTATGTTTATTCGAGATGTTATGAAAACACTGTAGACTGTTTTCAGCAAGTTACAACATTGAAATGCAGAAATAAGCACTTTTCCATAAACAAGCTCTAAATCATGTTTGATGCACTCTGGATGTCCAATTTTTGCTGTGCTGTGTCTAGTTGAGATGAAATGAACGCCGTGGACAGTTTTCAGCAAGTTGCAACATTGAAATGCAGAAATAAGCACTTTTCCATAAACAAGCTCTAAATCATGTTTGATGCACTCTGGATGTCCAATTTTTGCTGTGCTGTGTCTAGTTGAGATGAAATGAACGCCGTGGACAGTTTTCAGCAAGTTGCAACATTGAAATGCAGAAATAAGCACTTTTCCATAAACAAGCTCTAAATCATGTTTGAAGCACTCTGGATAAAAAATGTTTTTGTTATGTTTAGTCGAGATGTTATGAAAACACTGTAGACTGTTTTCAGCAAGTTACAACATTGAAATGCAGAAATAAGCACTTTTCCATAAACAAGCTCTAAATCATGTTTGATGCACTCTGGATGTCCAATTTTTGCTGTGCTGTGTCTAGTTGAGATGAAATGAACACCGTGGACAGTTTTCAGCAAGTTGCAACATTGAAATGCAGAAATAAGCACTTTTCCATAAACAAGCTCTAAATCATGTTTGATGCACTCTGGATGTCCAATTTTTGCTGTGCTGTGTCTAGTTGAGATGAAATGAACACCGTGGACAGTTTTCAGCAAGTTGCAACATTGAAATGCAGAAATAAGCACTTTTCCATAAACAAGCTCTAAATCATGTTTGATGCACTCTGGATGTCCAATTTTTGCTGTGCTGTGTCTAGTTGAGATGAAATGAACGCCGTGGACAGTTTTCAGCAAGTTGCAACATTGAAATGCAGAAATAAGCACTTTTCCATAAACAAGCTCTAAATCATGTTTGATGCACTCTGGATGTCCAATTTTTGCTGTGCTGTGTCTAGTTGAGATGAAATGAACACCGTGGACAGTTTTCAGCAAGTTGCAACATTGAAATGCAGAAATAAGCACTTTTCCATAAACAAGCTCTAAATCATGTTTGAAGCACTCTGGATAAAAAATGTTTTGTTATGTTATTCGAGATGTTATGAAAACACTGTAGACTGTTTTCAGCAAGTTACAACATTGAAATGCAGAAATAAGCACTTTTCCATAAACAAGCTCTAAATCATGTTTGATGCACTCTGGATGTCCAATTTTTGCTGTGCTGTGTCTAGTTGAGATGAAATGAACACCGTGGACAGTTTTCAGCAAGTTGCAACATTGAAATGCAGAAATAAGCACTTTTCCATAAACAAGCTCTAAATCATGTTTGATGCACTCTGGATGTCCAATTTTTGCTGTGCTGTGTCTAGTTGAGATGAAATGAACGCCGTGGACAGTTTTCAGCAAGTTGCAACATTGAAATGCAGAAATAAGCACTTTTCCATAAACAAGCTCTAAATCATGTTTGAAGCACTCTGGATAAAAAATGTTTTTGTTATGTTTAGTCGAGATGTTATGAAAACACTGTAGACTGTTTTCAGCAAGTTACAACATTGAAATGCAGAAATAAGCACTTTTCCATAAACAAGCTCTAAATCATGTTTGATGCACTCTGGATGTCCAATTTTTGCTGTGCTGTGTCTAGTTGAGATGAAATGAACGCCGTGGATAGTTTTCAGCAAGTTGCAACATTGAAATGCAGAAATAAGCACTTTTCCATAAACAAGCTCTAAATCATGTTTGATGCACTCTGGATGTCCAATTTTTGCTGTGCTGTGTCTAGTTGAGATGAAATGAACGCCGTGGACAGTTTTCAGCAAGTTGCAACATTGAAATGCAGAAATAAGCACTTTTCCATAAACAAGCTCTAAATCATGTTTGATGCACTCTGGATGTCCAATTTTTGCTGTGCTGTGTCTAGTTGAGATTAAATGAACACCGTGGATAGTTTTCAGCAAGTTGCAACATTGAAATGCAGAAATAAGCACTTTTCCATAAACAAGCTCTAAATCATGTTTGAAGCACTCTGGATAAAAATTTTTTTTGTTATGTTTATTCGAGATGTTATGAAAACACTGTAGACTGTTTTCAGCAAGTTGCAACATTGAAATGCAGAAATAAGCACTTTTCCATAAACAAGCTCTAAATCATGTTTGATGCACTCTGGATAAAAAATTTTTTGTTATGTTTATTCGAGATGTTATGAAAACCTGTAGACTGTTTTCAGCAAGTTGCAACATTGAAATGCAGAAATAAGCACTTTTCCATAAACAAGCTCTAAATCATGTTTGATGCACTCTGGATGTCCAATTTTTGCTGTGCTGTGTCTAGTTGAGATGAAATGAACGCCGTGGACAGTTTTCAGCAAGTTGCAACATTGAAATGCAGAAATAAGCACTTTTCCATAAACAAGCTCTAAATCATGTTTGAAGCACTCTGGATAAAAAATGTTTTTGTTATGTTTATTCGAGATGTTATGAAAACACTGTAGACTGTTTTCAGCAAGTTACAACATTGAAATGCAGAAATAAGCACTTTTCCATAAACAAGCTCTAAATCATGTTTGATGCACTCTGGATGTCCAATTTTTGCTGTGCTGTGTCTAGTTGAGATGAAATGAACGCCGTGGACAGTTTTCAGCAAGTTGCAACATTGAAATGCAGAAATAAGCACTTTTCCATAAACAAGCTCTAAATCATGTTTGATGCACTCTGGATGTCCAATTTTTGCTGTGCTGTGTCTAGTTGAGATGAAATGAACGCCGTGGACAGTTTTCAGCAAGTTGCAACATTGAAATGCAGAAATAAGCACTTTTCCATAAACAAGCTCTAAATCATGTTTGAAGCACTCTGGATAAAAAATGTTTTTGTTATGTTTATTCGAGATGTTATGAAAACACTGTAGACTGTTTTCAGCAAGTTACAACATTGAAATGCAGAAATAAGCACTTTTCCATAAACAAGCTCTAAATCATGTTTGATGCACTCTGGATGTCCAATTTTTGCTGTGCTGTGTCTAGTTGAGATGAAATGAACACCGTGGATAGTTTTCAGCAAGTTGCAACATTGAAATGCAGAAATAAGCACTTTTCCATAAACAAGCTCTAAATCATGTTTGATGCACTCTGGATGTCCAATTTTTGCTGTGCTGTGTCTAGTTGAGATGAAATGAACGCCGTGGACAGTTTTCAGCAAGTTGCAACATTGAAATGCAGAAATAAGCACTTTTCCATAAACAAGCTCTAAATCATGTTTGATGCACTCTGGATGTCCAATTTTGCTGTGCTGTGTCTAGTTGAGATAAATGAACACCGTGGATAGTTTTCAGCAAGTTGCAACATTGAAATGCAGAAATAAGCACTTTTCCATAAACAAGCTCTAAATCATGTTTGAAGCACTCTGGATAAAAAATTTTTTTGTTATGTTTATTCGAGATGTTATGAAAACACTGTAGACTGTTTTCAGCAAGTTACAACATTGAAATGCAGAAATAAGCACTTTTCCATAAACAAGCTCTAAATCATGTTTGATGCACTCTGGATAAAAAATTTTTTGTTATGTTTATTCGAGATGTTATGAAACACTGTAGACTGTTTTCAGCAAGTTGCAACATTGAAATGCAGAAATAAGCACTTTTCCATAAACAAGCTCTAAATCATGTTTGATGCACTCTGGATGTCCAATTTTTGCTGTGCTGTGTCTAGTTGAGATGAAATGAACGCCGTGGACAGTTTTCAGCAAGTTGCAACATTGAAATGCAGAAATAAGCACTTTTCCATAAACAAGCTCTAAATCATGTTTGAAGCACTCTGGATAAAAAAATGTTTTTGTTATGTTTATTCGAGATGTTATGAAAACACTGTAGACTGTTTTCAGCAAGTTACAACATTGAAATGCAGAAATAAGCACTTTTCCATAAACAAGCTCTAAATCATGTTTGATGCACTCTGGATGTCCAATTTTGCTGTGCTGTGTCTATTGAGATGAAATGAACGCCGTGGACAGTTTTCAGCAAGTTGCAACATTGAAATGCAGAAATAAGCACTTTTCCATAAACAAGCTCTAAATCATGTTTGATGCACTCTGGATGTCCAATTTTTGCTGTGCTGTGTCTAGGTTGAGATGAAATGAACGCCGTGGACAGTTTTCAGCAAGTTGCAACATTGAAATGCAGAAATAAGCACTTTTCCATAAACAAGCTCTAAATCATGTTTGAAGCACTCTGGATAAAAAAATGTTTTTGTTATGTTTAGTCGAGATGTTATGAAAACACTGTAGACTGTTTTCAGCAAGTTACAACATTGAAATGCAGAAATAGGCACTTTTCCATAAACAAGCTCTAAATCATGTTTGATGCACTCTGGATGTCCAATTTTTCCTGTGCTGTGTCTAGTTGAGATGAAATGAACGCCGTGGATAGTTTTCAGCAAGTTGCAACATTGAAATGCAGAAATAAGCACTTTTCCATAAACAAGCTCTAAATCATGTTTGATGCACTCTGGATGTCCAATTTTTGCTGTGCTGTGTCTAGTTGAGATGAAATGAACGCCGTGGACAGTTTTCAGCAAGTTGCAACATTGAAATGCAGAAATAAGCACTTTTCCATAAACAAGCTCTAAATCATGTTTGATGCACTCTGGATGTCCAATTTTTGCTGTGCTGTGTCTAGTTGAGATGAAATGAACACCGTGGACAGTTTTCAGCAAGTTCAACATTGAATGCAGAAATAAGCACTTTTCCATAAACAAGCTCTAAATCATGTTTGATGCACTCTGGATGTCCATTTTTGCTGTGCTGTGTCTAGTTGAGATTAAATGAACACCGTGGACAGTTTTCAGCAAGTTGCAACATTGAAATGCAGAAATAAGCACTTTTCCATAAACAAGCTCTAAATCATGTTTGATGCACTCTGGATAAAAAAATTTTTGTTATGTTTATTCGAGATGTTATGAAAACACTGTAGACTGTTTTCAGCAAGTTACAACATTGAAATGCAGAAATAAGCACTTTTCCATAAACAAGCTCTAAATCATGTTTGATGCACTCTGGATGTCCAATTTTTGCTGTGCTGTGTCTAGTTGAGATGAATGAACGCCGTGGACAGTTTTCAGCAAGTTGCAACATTGAAATGCAGAAATAAGCACTTTTCCATAAACAAGCTCTAAATCATGTTTGATGCACTCTGGATGTCCAATTTTGCTGTGCTGTGTCTAGTTGAGATGAAATGAACGCCGTGGACAGTTTTCAGCAAGTTGCAACATTGAAATGCAGAAATAAGCACTTTTCCATAAACAAGCTCTAAATCATGTTTGAGCACTCTGGATAAAAAAATGTTTTTGTTATGTTTAGTCGAGATGTTATGAAAACACTGTAGACTGTTTTCAGCAAGTTACAACATTGAAATGCAGAAATAAGCACTTTTCCATAAACAAGCTCTAAATCATGTTTGATGCACTCTGGATGTCCAATTTTTGCTGTGCTGTGTCTAGTTGAGATGAAATGAACGCCGTGGACAGTTTTCAGCAAGTTGCAACATTGAAATGCAGAAATAAGCACTTTTCCATAAACAAGCTCTAAATCATGTTTGATGCACTCTGGATGTCCAATTTTGCTGTGCTGTGTCTAGTTGAGATGAAATGAACACGTGGACAGTTTTCAGCAAGTTGCAACATTGAAATGCAGAAATAAGCACTTTTCCATAAACAAGCTCTAAATCATGTTTGATGCACTCTGGATAAAAAATTTTTTGTTATGTTTATTCGAGATGTTATGAAAACACTGTAGACTGTTTTCAGCAAGTTGCAACATTGAAATGCAGAAATAAGCACTTTTCCATAAACAAGCTCTAAATCATGTTTGATGCACTCTGGATAAAAAATGTTTTTGTTATGTTTATTCGAGATGTATGAAAACACTGTAGACTGTTTTCAGCAAGTTACAACATTGAAATGCAGAAATAAGCACTTTTCCATAAACAAGCTCTAAATCATGTTTGATGCACTCTGGATGTCCAATTTTTGCTGTGCTGTTCTAGTTGAGATGAAATGAACGCCGTGGAAGTTTTCAGCAAGTTGCAACATTGAAATGCAGAAATAAGCACTTTTCCATAAACAAGCTCTAAATCATGTTTGATGCACTCTGGATGTCCAATTTTTGCTGTGCTGTGTCTAGTTGAGATGAAATGAACGCCGTGGACAGTTTTCAGCAAGTTGCAACATTGAAATGCAGAAATAAGCACTTTTCCATAAACAAGCTCTAAATCATGTTTGATGCACTCTGGATGTCCAATTTTTGCTGTGCTGTGTCTAGTTGAGATGAAATGAACACCGTGGACAGTTTTCAGCAAGTTGCAACATTGAAATGCAGAAATAAGCACTTTTCCATAAACAAGCTCTAAATCATGTTTGATGCACTCTGGATGTCCAATTTTTGCTGTGCTGTGTCTAGTTGAGATGAAATGAACACCGTGGATAGTTTTCAGCAAGTTGTAACATTGAAATGCAGAAATAAGCACTTTTCCATAAACAAGCTCTAAATCATGTTTGAAGCACTCTGGATAAAAAAATGTTTTTGTTATGTTTATTCGAGATGTTATGAAAACACTGTAGACTGTTTTCAGCAGAGTTACAACATTGAATGCAGAAATAAGCACTTTTCCATAACAAGCTCTAAATCATGTTTGATGCACTCTGGATGTCCAATTTTTGCTGTGCTGTGTCTAGTTGAGATGAAATGAACGCCGTGGACAGTTTTCAGCAAGTTGCAACATTGAAATGCAGAAATAAGCACTTTTCCATAAACAAGCTCTAAATCATGTTTGAAGCACTCTGGATAAAAAATGTTTTTGTTATGTTTAGTCGAGATGTTATGAAAACACTGTAGACTGTTTCAGCAAGTTACAACATTGAAATGCAGAAATAAGCACTTTTCCATAAACAAGCTCTAAATCATGTTTGATGCACTCTGGATGTCCAATTTTTGCTGTGCTGTGTCTAGTTGAGATGAAATGAACGCCGTGGATAGTTTTCAGCAAGTTGCAACATTGAAATGCAGAAATAAGCACTTTTCCATAAACAAGCTCTAAATCATGTTTGATGCACTCTGGATGTCCAATTTTTGCTGTGCTGTGTCTAGTTGAGATGAAATGAACGCCGTGGACAGTTTTCAGCAAGTTGCAACACTGAAATGCAGAAATAAGCACTTTTCCATAAACAAGCTCTAAATCATGTTTGATGCACTCTGGATGTCCAATTTTTGCCTGTGCTGTGTCTAGTTGAGATTAAATGAACACCGTGGATAGTTTTCAGCAAGTTGCAACATTGAAATGCAGAAATAAGCACTTTTCCATAAACAAGCTCTAAATCATGTTTGAAGCACTCTGGATAAAAAATTTTTTGTTATGTTTATTCGAGATGTTATGAAAACACTGTAGACTGTTTTCAGCAAGTTACAACATTGAAATGCAGAAATAAGCACTTTTCCATAAACAAGCTCTAAATCATGTTTGATGCACTCTGGATAAAAAAATGTTTTGTTATGTTTAGTCGAGATGTTATGAAAACACTGTAGACTGTTTTCAGCAAGTTACAACATTGAAATGCAGAAATAAGCACTTTTCCATAAACAAGCTCTAAATCATGTTTGATGCACTCTGGATGTCCAATTTTTGCTGTGCTGTGTCTAGTTGAGATAAAATGAACGCCGTGGACAGTTTTCAGCAAGTTGCAACATTGAAATGCAGAAATAAGCACTTTTCCATAAACAAGCTCTAAATCATGTTTGAAGCACTCTGGATAAAAAATGTTTTTGTTATGTTTATTCGAGATGTTATGAAACACTGTAGACTGTTTTCAGCAAGTTACAACATTGAATGCAGAATAAGCACTTTTCCAATAAACAAGCTCTAAATCATGTTTGATGCACTCTGGATGTCCAATTTTTGCTGTGCTGTGTCTAGTTGAGATGAATGAACGCCGTGGACAGTTTTCAGCAAGTTGCAACACTGAAATGCAGAAATAAGCACTTTTCCATAAACAAGCTCTAAATCATGTTTGATGCACTCTGGATGTCCAATTTTTGCTGTGCTGTGTCTAGGTTGAGATTAAATGAACGCCGTGGACAGTTTTCAGCTAAGTTGCAACATTGAAATACAAAATAAGCACTTTTCCATAAACAAGCTCTAATCATGTTTGAAGCACTCTGGATAAAAAAATGTTTTTGTTATGTTTATTCGAGATGTTATGAAACACTGTAGACGTTTTCAGCAAGTTACAACATTGAAATGCAGAAATAAGCACTTTTCCATAAACAAGCTCTAAATCATGTTTGATGCACTCTGGATGTCCAATTTGCTGTGCTGTGTCTAGTTGAGATGAAATGAACGCCGTGGACAGTTTTCAGCAAGTTGCAACATTGAAATGCAGAAATAAGCACTTTTCCATAAACAAGCTCTAAATCATGTTTGATGCACTCTGGATGTCCAATTTTGCTGTGCTGTGTCTAGTTGAGATAAATGAACGCCGTGGACAGTTTTCAGCAAGTTGCAACATTGAAATGCAGAAATAAGCACTTTTCCATAAACAAGCTCTAAATCATGTTTGAAGCACTCTGGATAAAAAAATGTTTTGTTATGTTTATTCGAGATGTTATGAAAACACTGTAGACTGTTTTCAGCAAGTTACAACATTGAAATGCAGAAATAAGCACTTTTCCATAAACAAGCTCTAAATCATGTTTGATGCACTCTGGATGTCCAATTTTTGCTGTGCTGTGTCTAGTTGAGATTAAATGAACGCCCGTGGACAGTTTTCAGCAAGTTGCAACACTTGAAAGCAGAAATAAGCACTTTTCCATAAACAAGGCTCTAAATCATGTTTGATGCACTCTGGATGTCCAATTTTTTGCTGTGCTGTGTCTAGTTGAGATAAATGAAAGCCGTGGACGTTTTCAGCAAGTTGCAACATTGAAATACCGAAATAAGCACTTTTCCATAAACAAGCTCTAAATAATGTTTGAAGCACTCTGGATAAAAAAATGTTTTTGTTATGTTTATTCGAGATGTTATGAAACCACTGTAGACTGTTTTCAGCAAGTTACAACATTGAAATGCAGAAATAGGCACTTTTCCATAAACAAGCTCTAAATCATGTTTGATGCACTCTGGATGTCCAATTTTTCCTGTGCTGTGTCTAGTTGAGATGAATGAACGCCGTGGATAGTTTTCAGCTAGTTGCACACTGAAATGCAGAAATAAGCACTTTTCCATAAACAAGTCTCTAAATCATGTTTGATGCACTCTGGATGTCCAATTTTTGCTGTGCTGTGTCTAGTTGAGATGAAATGAACGCCTCGGACAGTTATTATCTAAGTTGCAACACTGAAATGCAGAAATAAGCACTTTTCCATAAACAAGCTCTAAATCATGTTTGATGCACTCTGGATGTCCAATTTTGTGTTGCTGTGTCTAGGTTGAGATAAATGAACACCGTGGATAGTTTTCAGCAAGTTGCAACATTGAAATGCAGAAATAAGCACTTTTCCATAAACAAGCTCTAAATCATGTTTGAAGCACTCTGGATAAAAAAATTTTTTGTTATGTTTATTCGAGATGTTATGAAAACACTGTAGACTGTTTTCAGCAAGTTACAACATTGAAATGCAGAAATAAGCACTTTCCATAAACAAGCTCTAAATCATGTTTGATGCACTCTGGATGTCCAATTTTGTGTGCTGTGTCTAGTTGAGATGAAATGAACGCCGTGGACAGTTTTCAGCAAGTTGCAACATGAAATGCAGAAATAAGCACTTTTCCATAAACAAGCTCTAAATCATGTTTGAAGCACTCTGGATAAAAAAATGTTTGTTATGTTTAGTCGAGATGTTATGAAAACACTGTAGACTGTTTTCAGCAAGTTACAACATGAAATGCAGAAATAAGCACTTTTCCATAAACAAGCTCTAAATCATGTTGATGCACTCTGGATGTCCAATTTTTGCTGTGCTGTGTCTAGTTGAGATGAAATGAACGCCGTGATAGTTTTCAGCTAGTTGCAACATTGAAATGCAGAAATAAGCACTTTTCCATAAACAAGCTCTAAATCATGTTGATGCACTCTGGATGTCCAATTTTTGCTGTGCTGTTCTAGTTGAGATGAAATGAACGCCGTGGACAGTTTTCAGCAAGTTGCAACATTGAAATGCAGAAATAAGCACTTTCCATAAACAAGCTCTAAATCATGTTGATGCACTCTGGATGTCCAATTTTGCTGTGCTGTGTCTAGTTGAGATTAAATGAACACGTGGATAGTTTTCAGCAAGTTGCAACATTGAAATGCAGAAATAAGCACTTTTCCATAAACAAGCTCTAAATCATGTTTGATGCACTCTGGATAAAAAATTTTTGTTAGTTATTGAGATGTTATGAAAACCTGTAGACTGTTTCAGCAAGTTACAACATTGAAATGCAGAAATAAGCACTTTTCCATAAACAAGCTCTAAATCATGTTTGATGCACTCTGGATAAAAAAATGTTTTTGTATGTTATTCGAGATGTTATGAAAACACGTAGACTTTTCAGCAAGTACAACATTGAAATGCAGAAATAAGAAATAAGCACTTTCCATAAACAAGCTCTAAATCATGTTGATGCACTCTGGATGTCCAATTTTTGCTGTGCTGTGTCTAGTTGAGATGAAATGAACGCCGTGGACAGTTTTCAGCAAGTTGCAACATTGAAATGCAGAAATAAGCACTTTTCCATAAACAAGCTCTAAATCATGTTTGATGCACTCTGGATAAAAAAATGTTTGTATGTTTATTCGAGATGTTATGAAACACTGTAGACAGTTTTCAGCAAGTTACAACATTGAAATGCAGAAATAAGCACTTTTCCATAAACAAGCTCTAAATCATGTTTGATGCACTCTGGATAAAAAAATGTTTTTGTTATGTTTATTCGAGATGTTATGAAAAACACTGTAGACTGTTTTCAGCAAGTTACAACATTGAAATGCAGAAATAAGCACTTTTCCATAAACAAGCTCTAAATCATGTTTGATGCACTCTGGATGTCCAATTTTTGCTGTGCTGTGTCTAGTTGAGATAAAATGAACGCCGTGGACAGTTTTCAGCAAGTTGAAACATTGAAATGCAGAAATAAGCACTTTTCCATAAACAAGCTCTAAATCATGTTTGAAGCACTCTGGATAAAAAAATTTGTTTGTATGTTTATTCGAGATGTTATAAACACTGTAGACGTTTCAGCAAGTTACAACACGGGAATGCAGAAATAAGCACTTTTCCATAAACAAGCTCTAAATCATGTTTGATGCACTCTGGATGTCCAATTTTTGCTGTGCTTGTCTAGTTGAGATGAAATGAACGCCGTGGACAGTTTTCAGCAAGTTGCAACACTGAAATGCAGAAATAAGCACTTTTCCATAAACAAGCTCTAAATATGTTTGATGCACTCTGGATGTCCAATTTTTGCTGTGCTGTGTCTAGTTGAGATAAAATGAACGCCGTGGACTTTCAGCAAGTTGCAACATTGAAATGCAGAAATAAGCACTTTTCCATAAACAAGCTCTAAATCATGTTTGATGCACTCTGGATTAAAAAAATGTTTTTGTTATGTTAGTCGAGATGTTATGGAAAACAGGTAGACTGTGTCAGCAAGTTACAACATTGAAATGCAGAAAATAGTCACTTTTCATAAACAGTTAAATCATGTTTTGATGCACTCTGGATGTCCAATTTTTCCTGTG
>NW_022265470.1:0-12974 GCF_002021735.2 Oncorhynchus kisutch
AGAAGAGAGGAATGGAGAAGGAGAGGGAAGGAGGAAAAGAGGAATGGAGAAGAGAGAGGGAGTGAGAAGAAGAGAGGAATGGAGAGAGAAGAGGAATGAGAAGAGAGGAATGGAGAAGAGAGGAGAGAAGAGAGGAATGGAGAAGAGAGGGAAGGAGAAGAGAGGAGGGAGAGAGAGAGGAGGGAAGAGAGGAGGAATGGAGAAGAGAGAGGGAAGGAGAAGAGAGAGGGAAGGAGAAGAGAGGAATGGAGAAGAGAGAGGAAAGGAGAAGAAGAGAGGAAGGAGAAGAGAGAGGGAAGGAGAAGAGAGGAATGGAGAAGAGAGAGGGAAGGAGAAGAGAGGAATGGAGAAGAGAGAGGGAAGGAGAAGAGAGAGGAATGAGAAGAGAGAGGGAAGGAGAAGAGAGAGGGAAGGAGAAGAGAGGAATGGAGAAGAGAGGGGAATGGAGAAGAGAGAGGGAAGGAGAAGAGCGAGGGAAGGAGAGAGCGGAATGGACTGAGAAGAGAGGGAATGAGAAGAGAGGAATGGAGAAGAGAGAGGGAAGGAGAAGAGAGGAATGGAGAAGAGAGAGAGGAAAGGAGAAGAGAGGAATGGAGAAGAGGAGAGGGAAGGAGAAAGAGAGGAATGGAGAAGAGAGAGGGAGGAGAAGAGAGGGAATGGAGAAGAGAGAGAGGGAAGGAGAGAGAGGAATGGAGAAGAGAGGGAAGGAGAAGAGAGGAATGGAGAAGAGGAGGGAAGGAGAAGAGAGGACTGGAGAAGAGAGAGGGAGGAGAAGAGGAATGAGAAGGAGAAGAGAGAGGAGGAATGGAGAAGAGAGAGGGAAGGAGAAGAGAGGAATGGAGAAGAGAGGAATGGAGAAGAGAGAGGGAAGGAGAAGAAGAGGAATGGAGAAGAGAGGAATGGAGAAGAGAGAGAGGAAGGAAGAAGAAGAGAGGACATGGAGAAAGACAGAGGGAAGGAAGTATGAAGAGAGGAATGGAGAAGAGAGAGGGAAGGAGCCAGAAGAGACGGAATGGAGAAGAGAGAGGGAAGGAGAAGAGAGGACTGGAGAGAGAGAGGAAGGAGAGAGCAGGAATGGAGAAGAGAGGAATGGAAGAAGAGAGAGGAATGGAGAAGAGCGAATGGAGACGAGAAGAGCGGCAGGAGAAGAGAGTGAATGGCGAAGAGGGAATGAGAAGAGAGAGGGCAGGAGGAAGAGAGGAGGAAAGGAGAAGAGACGAGAGGGAAGGAGAAGAGAGGAATGGAGAAGAGAGAGGGAAGGAGAAGAGAGGGGAAAACAAGCAGCAAAGAGCCATAGAAACAGTAATAAAGAAATAAGTCAGATCTCCAGTAGCAGGCTAGCTGAGGATGAAGATGAATCATAACTCCGAGTAAAGTAGAGCAATCAGACATGTCAGACAGAGAGAGAAACTGCCCGTCTGTTTTAAAGAGAATGAGCTCCACAACACAAATACATCCCCCATATTCCACATGGGAGTCTGGGTGCAACCCCTGCTCTGTCTGGTCTGAATGAGAGAAAGAATATAGAAAACCAGACAGACAGGTCTGTAGCCTCTGGAGTGGTGCCACACCTCTTAAAGTGATGCTCCAAAGCTTTTGTAACATAGTAGTCAGTAGTCTTGAAAGTCGTGCTCACGAGCCAAAACGGGTTCCTGAACATTTGGTCCCCAATTTCTTCGCTCTACAAATACGGACAATATGTTACAAATGTATAAGTGCTTAAGATACCGGACTGCATCTTTAATACAACACAAACATACCTGTAGTGTAACAGGCAGCACTTCAGACTAGAGGACAAACTGCTCTAGCCTGTGTTCTGCCGATATGTACTGTATAGGGATGGTAGGAACCAATCACAGTTGTCTGCATTTATGCCACTTGTTATATTCGTCTACAACTATCCTATCATTTTGATCCAAGCTCAATAACCCGTTTCTAAGTGCGTATGAGACATTAGCATCACATAATAATGATAATTATTTGGCGGGTGCTTATATTTGTCCTATTTCACACACATACATTTTTTATTTAATTAACTAGGCAAGGTAGTTAAGAACAAATTCTTATTTTCAATGACGGCCTAGGAACAGTGGCTTAACTGCCTGTTCAGGGGCAGAACGACAGATTTGTACCTTGTCAGCTAGAGGATAACACTCTAACCACTAGGCTACCCTGCCGCCCCCTAATGGTATAACTCCTAACCGCTAGGCTACATTCTGCCCTACATGGGCTTCTTAAAGCACACGCTAAGTGTAGCAAAGAAAGCTTTGTTTGAAGGTTAGTTTGTGTTCAAACAGGTATGGCAGAGAGGTATTGTTTGGTGTATAAACAGTGTGGGTGTGTCCTAGTGCAGGACACCAGATAGCTTCCCTTCCTTCCCTCTCTGCGTATCTATTGCACTTCTTACAGTACACTTATAGCTGGCATAAACGGTGCATTCGGAAATTATTCAGACCCCTTGACTTTTCCACATTTTGTTATTTTACAGCCTTATTCTAAAATTGATTCAATATTTGTTTTGCCTCAATCTACACACAACACCCCATAATAACAAAGCGAAAACTGTTTTTTTTTTAAATATAATTTCTTTGCCAAAAAAAATAAAACAGAAATCCCTTATTTATGTAAGTATTCAGACCCTTCGCTATGAGACTGATATTGAGCTCAGGTGCATCCTGTTTCCACTGATCATCCTTGATGTTTCTACAACTTGGAGTCCACCTGTGGTAAATTCAATTGATTGGACATGATTTGGAAAGACACGCCTGTCTATATAAGGTCCCACAGTTGACAGTGTATGTCAGAGCAAAAACCAAACCATGAGGTTGAAGGCATTGTCCTTAAAGCCCCAAGACAGGATTGTGTCGAAGCACAGATCTGGAGAAGGGTACCAAAACATTTATGCAGCATTGAAGGTCCCCAAGAACACAGTGGCCTCCATCATTCTTAAATGGAAGAAGTTTGGAACCACCAAGACTCTTCCTAGAGCTGGCTGCCTGCCAAACTGAGCAATCCGGGGAAAAGGGCCTTGTTCGGGGAGGTGACCATGAACCCGATGGTCACTGACAGAGCTCTAGAGTTTCTCTGTGGAGATGGGAGAACCTTCCAGAAGGACAACCATCTTTACAGCACTCCACCAATCAGGCCTTTATGGTAGAGTGGCCAGAAGGAAACTACTCCTCAGTAAAACACACATGGACAGCCTGCTTGGAGTTGCCAAAAGGAATCAAAGACTCTCAGACCATGAGAAACAAGATTATCTGGTCTTATGAAACCAAGATTGTACTCTTTGGCACAATCCCTACAGTGAAGCATGGTGGTGGCAGCATCATGCTGTGGGGATATTTTCAGCGGCAGGGACTGGGAGACAAGTCAATATCGAGGGAAAGATGAACAGAGCAAAGTACAGAGAGATCTTTGATGAAAACGGGGCAAAGGTTCACCTTCCAATAGGACAACGACCCTAAGCACACAGCCAAGACAATGCAGGAGTGGCTTCGCGACAAGTGTCTGAATGTTCTTGAGTGGCCCAGCCAGAGCCCGAATTTGAACCAGATCAAACATCTCTGGAGAGACCTGAAAATAGCTGTGCAGCGACACTCCCCATCCAACCTGACAGAGCTTGAGAGGATCTGCAGAGAAGAATGTGAGAAACTCCCCAAATACAGGTGTGCTCTATGGGGTATTTTGTGTAGATGGATTTTTAAAAATCTATTTCAGAATAAGTCTGTAACGTAAGAAAATGTCAAGGTGTCTGAATACTTTCTGAATGTCCTCTATCTGCAGCTACTATTTAACCATTAAAACCATGCTCTGCTCTGTTTTATGATGTGCAGGTCTGGGGCAACAAACATGCTAGTCGAGGTTAATCACCAACCGACACACACAAAGTCTCTCCTTCCCTCCACACCAACCCCCCCTGCCACCCTGCAGCACCACCAGCCCAGTATCCTTTAGATCACACACTCCTCAACCTGCCACGCACATTTCAATATCAACAGAGTGTGTGTGTTAAAGCAGAAGAGCATCCATCTGAGGAGCACACAGGAAGTGCTTTTAGGCGATTAGCACGTTGCCGCTGCGCTGGATAGTGAATTATCATCGCTGTTATGATTATCCTCATTATCCTTGCTCTTATCAAAAAGGCATCAAAGCGAGAGGCGGCAAGGCGAGCGAGGGATGTGCTAGCTGGTTAATGGGCCACTTGTGTTTGTGAGTGGAGGGGTGGAGGAGTGGAGAGAGAGCTAATGAGAGAGATTAGCCTGTTGACTGTTAGCGCAATGCTAAGCAACTCGCTACCGGAGCAGCACCAGCCCGGGTGGTGGCCCATCGGCTCATCTGCAAGTTAAAACAACCCGCCTCTCCGTCGGGCCAGCCCCTGCCCTCCATTCAAATTCATGACATGATTGTGGTAACAGACAGACAAAAGACGACGACAGGTGCCGGAGCACATATTAGGCTATTTTCCCATGCAAACGGATCTCTTTTATCCTGCTAATGCACTGATTTGAAGACACAAAACAACATATGGAGGCATTAGGTTAGTGGTGACTTCGGGCAGTTCTCTATAGATGTGTACAGAAGGACTGCAATAGTGGGTAGAGATGACAGATTACACCAGCTCAGGGTTAAATTCATTAGGTCAGACACACAGTAGCAAAATGTTTGAAACTTTTCCCAAAGGAAAAAAAACTAAAAACAAACGGTTCTTATTGGACAAGTCCATGTAGTCTGTCACTGTTTCAGTGCAACTTCAATGCCTTGTTAAAACAGAGCAGGTTATGAAGAACAGAAGAGGAGAGGCCACATACCAGATGCTTATCTCCTGATCTGCAGTGTGGTTGCCGTGGCAGCAGGGCCTAGCTGTAAAGGGAAGTGATTGTATTCTAGGTGGTGATGGTGGCAGAGTGAGGCATGAGAAGAGAGGCTGATGTGGAGGGATCAATACACGCTTCGCTTAAAGTGCTGAGGCCAGCAGTCTAGCCCCATTCTCCTCAAACCTCCATCACAAAGAGGTGGCTAGGCTTCAGTGACTGACTGGGAGAGAGAGATCAGCCCAGATGTCATTCTTTGAGAGTGCAGTAAATGCAGGAGACACTACCTTACGAACAACCATTTAATGGCCCCACACCACCATTCAAATATTGCATTGTTATCTAAACATGCCATTTTGAAGTTAGAGGTGGATAAAGGCACACACACACCCTCCCTCCCTCCTGCACCGAAACCACTGACTCAAACCTGTAACACCTCTAACAGGTACACAAAGGTGTGTCACGATGCTTACGCATATATAACAACTGATCATTGTAGCAGTGGGGGTTACTTAACAACCTGGTCTGTCTGATATTGGAACAAGGAGTAAGATATGTTTCAACAAGTTGGCGTCTTACTTTATTGGTGGAGCTGGTTTATGTGTGTTTTTATTAAGTGTGTGTGGGTGCCTTGCCTTTCTGCCTGCCTTTCTGCCTGCCTTTCTGCCTGCCTTTCTGCCTGCCTTTCTGCCTGCAGTAAACACAGGTATCTCCACTGATTAGAAAGGACAGAAAGACACTAACCTAATAGGTTAATCATTTTTTCAGAGGTCTCTGATAAACCTTTCAATGAGGTTTTAAACTCCTCTGACACTGAGAAATACACGTGGGTCTAATCTGTGCTAGAGGTCAAGGCCAACAAGGAGAGTTGACAAAAAGACGTTAGATTGGGCAGTTGTTTTTGCTCTGGTGACGTTTGGTAACCCCCACAGTATTCTAAACAGAGAACGGAGCCAGGAGGAAACCCTTTAGGCCTGGGGAGGAAGTTGATTTACAGAGACACACCAACTCACAGACAGACACCTCTATGGGACTGTGTGCTTGACCAGTAAGGAGTAGAGTTCCCTACTTGAGGGAGACTAGTCCTCTCACAGAAGGGTTATCTGGCTGTGTGTGGCTGCATGCGTCAGCTGAATGTACTCATTGCCACAACATGCACTGTCAGACAAAACAATGCCCAAATAGCAGGCATATGGGGAAATACAAAACCGTTGAACCCAAACAGAGTTGAGGATGAAAACATAAAGATGTTAAAGAACAGCGATGAGTACCACAACACACACAAACCCACATAGCAGCTGCAATGTTTGTTTTCATTTAACTAGGAAAGTCAGTTAAGAACAAATTCTCATTTACAATGACGGCCTACCCCAGCCAAACCCTCCCCTAACCGGGACGACTCTGGGCCAATTGTGCGCCGCCCTATGGGACTCCCGATCAAGGCCGGTTGGAATACAGCCCGGGATCGAACCAGAGTCTGTAGTGATGACTCTAGCACTAAGATGCAGTGCCTTAGACCACTGCCTCACTCGAGAGGCCAAGTCACCTGACTACCAGTCATAGGAGTCAGACAGCTAGTATCAGGTTGTGACGATAAACAGTGTCCTTTAGCTCACCGACTTAGACTAGTGGAGGGAGTGACACAGATAGCCTAACATAGGCCTATATAGAGGAAGACCAGGAAAGGAAGGGGGAAACATTTCAATTAAATAAAAATAATAAATAAATAAACGTCAATGCTATTTGGCTCTAAACAGACAGTACATGGTAGTAGACTATCTGACCACCGTGACTGATAGAAAACTGAGGAAACATTGACTAGGTACAAACTCAGTGAGCACAGTCTGGCTATAGAGACCGGTCGTCACAGACAAACCTGCCCAGAGAGGACAGGCTGTGCTCACTGCTCCAGGGGAGAGGTAGAGACAGAGCTGCATATCCTATTACACTGTGACAAATACTCAGACCTAAGAGAATATTTATTTCCCAAAATTATAATTCAATACAAAGAATTTGAAACTATAAAAGATGAAGAAAAAAAAACAAATATTTATTGGGTGAAAAGCTAAAATGTGCAGTTTTGGCAGCCAAATATGTGTCCTCCTGCCACAACCTGAGGGACACAACCTGAGGGACAGCCAGTGAAAAGTGCAAAGTAATGTCGATCATATTTCCCATTGTTTTGTTTTATCTTTCATACTGGTCCACTACCAGGTCATGTCTTCTCAGTCATGTTGACACTGGTCTACTACCAGGTCATGTGTCTTCTCAGTCATGTTGACACTGGTCCACTACCAGGTCATGTGTCTTCTCAGTCATGTTGACACTGGTCCACTACCAGGTCATGTGTCTTCTCAGTCATGTTGACACTGGTCCACTACCAGGTCATGTGTCTTCTCAGTCATGTTGACACTGGTCCACTACCAGGTCATGTGTCTTCTCAGTCATGTTGACACTGGTCCACTACCAGGTCATGTGTCTTCTCAGTCATGTTGACACTGGTCTACTACCAGGTCATGTGTCTTCTCAGTCATGTTGACACTGGTCTACTACCAGGTCATGTGTCTTCTCAGTCATGTTGACACTGGTCTACTACCAGGTCATGTGTCTTCTCAGTCATGTTGACACTGGTCCACTACCAGGTCATGTGTCTTCTCAGTCACGTTGACACTGGTCCACTACCAGGTCATGTGTCTTCTCAGTCATGTTGACACTGGTCTACTACCAGGTCATGTGTCTTCTCAGTCACGTTGACACTGGTCTACTACCAGGTCATGTGTCTTCTCAGTCACGTTGACACTGGTCCACTACCAGGTCATGTGTCTTCTCAGTCATGTTGACACTGGTCTACTACCAGGTCATGTGTCTTCTCAGTCATGTTGACACTGGTCCACTACCAGGTCATGTGTCTTCTCAGTCACGTTGACACTGGTCCACTACCAGGTCATGTGTCTTCTCAGTCACGTTGACACTGGTCCACTACCAGGTCATGTGTCTTCTCAGTCACATTGACACTGGTCCACTACCAGGTCATGTGTCTTCTCAGTCATGTTGACACTGGTCCACTACCAGGTCATGTGTCTTCTCAGTCACGTTGACACTGGTCTACTACCAGGTCATGTGTCTTCTCAGTCATGTTGACACTGGTCCACTACCAGGTCATGTGTCTTCTCAGTCATGTTGACACTGGTCCACTACCAGGTCATGTGTCTTCTCAGTCATGTTGACACTGGTCCACTACCAGGTCATGTGTCTTCTCAGTCATGTTGACACTGGTCCACTACCAGGTCATGTGTCTTCTCAGTCATGTTGACACTGGTCCACTACCAGGTCATGTGTCTTCTCAGTCATGTTGACACTGGTCCACTACCAGGTCATGTGTCTTCTCAGTCATGTTGACACTGGTCCACTACCAGGTCATGTGTCTTCTCAGTCATGTTGACACTGGTCCACTACCAGGTCATGTGTCTTCTCAGTCATGTTGACACTGGTCCACTACCAGGTCATGTGTCTTCTCAGTCATGTTGACACTGGTCCACTACCAGGTCATGTGTCTTCTCAGTCATGTTGACACTGGTCCACTACCAGGTCATGTGTCTTCTCAGTCATGTTGACACTGGTCCACTACCAGGTCATGTGTCTTCTCAGTCATGTTGACACTGGTCCACTACCAGGTCATGTGTCTTCTCAGTCATGTTGAACACTGGTCTACTACCAGGTCATGTGTCTTCTCAGTCATGTTGACACTGGTCCACTACCAGGTCATGTGTCTTCTCAGTCATGTTGACACTGGTCTACTACCAGGTCATGTGTCTTCTCAGTCATGTTGACACTGGTCCACTACCAGGTCATGTGTCTTCTCAGTCATGTGACACTGGTCTACTACCAGGTCATGTGTCTTCTCAGTCATGTTGACACTGGTCCACTACCAGGTCATGTGGTCTTCTCAGTCATGTTGACACTGGTCCACTACCAGGTCATGTGTCTTCTCAGTCATGTTGACACTGGTCCACTACCAGGTCATGTGTCTTCTCAGTCATGTTGACACTGGTCTACTACCAGGTCATGTGTCTTCTCAGTCATGTTGACACTGGTCTACTACCAGGTCATGTGTTCTTCTCAGTCATGTTGACACTGGTCTACTAACCAGGTCATGTGTCTTCTCAGTCAGTTGACCACTGGTCTACTACCAGGTCATGTGTCTTCTCAGTCATGTTGACACTGGTCCACTACCAGGTCATGTGTCTTCTCAGTCATGTTGACACTGGTCCACTACCAGGTCATGTGTCTTCTCAGTCATGTTGACACTGGTCCACTACCAGGTCATGTGTCTTCTCAGTCATGTTGACACTGGTCCACTACCAGGTCATGTGTCTTCTCAGTCATGTTGACACTGGTCCACTACCAGGTCATGTGTCTTCTCAGTCATGTTGACACTGGTCCACTACCAGGTCATGTGTCTTCTCAGTCATGTTGACACTGGTCTACTACCAGGTCATGTGTCTTCTCAGTCATGTTGACACTGGTCCTACTACCAGGTCATGTGTCTTCTCAGTCATGTTGACACTGGTCTACTACCAGGTCATGTGTCTTCTCAGTCATGTTGACACTGGTCCACTACCAGGTCATGTGTCTTCTCAGTCATGTTGACACTGGTCCACTACCAGGTCATGTGTCTTCTCAGTCATGTTGACACTGGTCCACTACCAGGTCATGTGTCTTCTCAGTCATGTTGACACTGGTCTACTACCAGGTCATGTGTCTTCTCAGTCATGTTGACACGGTCCACTACCCAGGTCATGTGTCTTCTCAGTCATGTTGACACTGGCTACTACCAGGTCATGTGTCTTCTCAGTCATGTTGACACTGGTCCACTACCAGGTCATGTGTCCTTCTCAGTCATGTTGACACTGGTCCACTACCAGGTCATGGTCTTCTCAGTCATGTTGACACTGGTCTCCACTACCAGGTCATGTGTCTTCTCAGTCATGTTGACACTGGTCTACTACCAGGTCATGTGTCTTCTCAGTCATGTTGACACTGGTCCACTACCAGGTCATGTGTCTTCTCAGTCATGTTGACACTGGTCCACTACCAGGTCATGTGTCTCCTTCTCAGTCATGTTGACACTGGTCACTAACCAGGTCCATGTGTCTTCTCAGTCATGTTGACACTGGTCCACTACCAGGTCATGTGTCTTCTTCAGTCATGTTGACACTGGTCCACTACAGGTCATGTGTCTTCTTCAGTCATGTTGACACTGGTCTACTACCAGGTCATGTGTCTTCTCAGTCATGTTGACACTGGTCTACTAACCAGGTCATGTGTCTTCTCAGTCATGTTGACACTGGTCTACTACCAGGTCATGTGTCCTTCTCAGTCCATGTTGACACTGGTCCACTACCAGTCATGTGTCTTCTCATTCATGTTGACACTGGTCCACTACCAGGTCATGTGTCTTCTCAGTCATGTTGACACTGTCCACTACCAGGTCATGTGTCTTCTCAGTCATGTTGACACTGGTCCACTACCAGTCATGTGTCTTCTCAGTCACGATGACACTGGTCCACTACCAGGTCATGTGTCTTCTCAGTCACGTTGACACTGGTCCACTACCAGGTCATGTGTCTTCTCAGTCACGTTGACACTGGTCCACTACCAGGTCATGTGTCTTCTCAGTCATGTTGACACTGGTCCCACTACCAGGTTCATGTGTCTTCTCAGTCATGTTGACACTGGTCCACTACCAGGTCATGTGTCTTCTCAGTCATGTTGACACTGGTCCACTACCCAGGTCATGTGTCTTCTTCAGTCATGTTGACACTGGTCCACTACCCAGGGTCATGTGTCTTCTCAGTCACGTTGACACTGGTCCACTACCAGGTCATGTGTCTTCTCAGTCACGTTGACACTGGTCCACTACCAGGTCATGTGTCTTCTCAGTCACATTGACACTGGTCCACTACCAGGTCATGTGTCTTCTCAGTCATGTTGACACTGGTCCACTACCAGGTCATGTGTCTTCTCAGTCATGTTGACACTGGTCCACTACCAGGTCATGTGTCTTCTCAGTCATGTTGACACTGGTCCACTACCAGGTCATGTGTCTTCTCAGTCATGTTGACACTGGTCCACTACCAGGTCATGTGTCTTCTCAGTCATGTGACACTGGTCCACTACCAGGTCATGTGTCTTCTCAGTCATGTTGACACTGGTCCTACTACCAGGTCATGTGTCTTCTCAGTCATGTTGACACTGGTCCACTACCCAGGTCATGTGTCTTCTCAGTCATGTTGACACTGGTCCACTACCAGGTCATGTGTCTTCTCAGTCATGTTGCCACTGGTCCACTACCAGGTCATGTGTCTTCTCAGTCATGTTGACACTGGTCCTACTACCAGGTCATGTGTCTTCTCAGTCATGTTGACACTGGTCCAATACCAGGTCATGTGTCTTCGTCAGTCATGTTGACACTGGTCCACTACCAGGTCATGTGTCTTCTCAGTCATGTTGACACTGGTCTAATACCATGGTCATGTGTCTTCTCAGTCATGTTGACACTGGTCCACTACCAGGTCATGTGTCTTCTCAGTCATGTTGACACTGGTCTACTACCAGGTCATGTGTCTTCTCAGTCAGTGTTGACACTGGGTCCACTACAGGTCATGTGTCTTCTCAGTCATGTTGACACTGGTCTACTACCAGGTCATGTGTCTTCTCAGTCATGTTGACACTGGCCACTACCAGGTCATGTGTCTTCTCAGTCATGTTGACACTGGTCCACTACCAGGTCATGTGTCTTCTCAGTCATGTTGACACTGGTCTACTACCAGGTCATGTGTCTTCGCAGTCAGGTTGACACTGGTCCACTAACCAGGTCATTGTGTCTTCTCAAGTCATGTTGACACTGGTCCACTACCAGGTCATGTGTCTTCTCATCATGTTGACACTGGTCCACTACCAGGTCAATGTGTCTTCGCAGGTCATGTTGACACTGGTCCACACCCATGTCATGTGTCTTCTCAGTCATGTTGACACTGGTCCACTACCAGGGGGTCATGTGTCTTCTCAGTCATGTTGACACTGGTCTACTACCAGGTCATGTGTCTTCTCAGTCATGTTGACACTGGTCCACTACCAGGTCATGTTTCTTCTCAGTCATGTTGACACTGGTCCACTACCAGGTCATGTGTCTTCTCAGTCATGTTGACACTGGTCCACTACCAGGTATTTTATTTATATTTTTCGATATGTATAATTTGACAATGTAAGTAATAATGAACTTCAAATGTCAATAAAGTCAATTGAATTGAATAGACACAGACAGAGAGAGAGAGAGAGAGAGACACAGACACACAGAGAGAGAGAGAGACACAGACACACAGAGAGAGAGAGAGAGAGACACAGACACACAGAGAGAGAGAGAGACACAGACACACAGAGAGAGAGAGAGAGACACAGACACACAGAGAGAGAGAGAGAGACACAGACACACAGAGAGAGAGAGAGAGACACAGACACACAGAGAGAGAGAGAGACAGACACACACAGAGAGAGAGAGAGACAGACACAGACAGACAGAGAGAGAGAGACAGACACAGACAGACAGAGAGAGAGAGACACACAGACAGAGAGAGAGAGAGAGAGAGACACACAGACAGAGAGAGAGAGAGAGACAGACAGAGAGACTCACAGACAGACAGAGAGAGAGACAGACACAGACAGACAGAGAGAGAGACAGACACAGACAGACAGAGAGAGAGACAGACACAGACAGACAGAGAGAGAGACAGACACAGACAGACAGAGAGACAGACAGACACAGACAGACAGAGAGACAGACACAGACAGACAGACAGAGACACACGGACAAACAGACAGACAGAGAGACACACACAGACAGACCGAGAGAGACACAGAGAGAGACAGAGAGAGAGAGAGAGACACAGACAGACAGAGAGAGAGAGACACAGACAGACAGAGAGAGAGACACAGAGAGAGAGACACACAGAGAGAGACACACAGACACACAGACAGACAGAGACACAGACAAAGAGAGACAGACAGAGAGAGAGAGACACACACAGACGGACAAACAGAGAGAGAGACACGGACAAACAGAGAGAGAGACACAGACAGACAGAGAGACAGACAGAGACA
>NW_022265471.1:0-12852 GCF_002021735.2 Oncorhynchus kisutch
AGAGTCAATGTGGAGGCGTATACAGGGTACCGTACAGTTGTAATGTGGAGCTATATACAGGGTGTACTGGTACAGAGTCAATGTGGAGGCTATATACAGGGTGTACTGGTACAGAGTTAATGTGGAGGCTATATACAGGGTGTAACTGGTACAGAGTTAATGTGGAGGCTATATACAGGGTGTACGGTACAGAGTTAATGTGGAGGCTATATACAGGGTTACCGTACAGAGTTAATGTGGAGGCTATATACAGGGTGTACTGGTACAGAGTTAATGTGGAGGCTATATACAGGGTGTACTGGTACAGAGTCAATGTGGAGGCTATATACAGGGTGTACTGTACAGAGTTAATGTGGAGGCTATATACAGGGTGTACTGGTACAGAGTTAATGTGGAGGCTATATACAGGGTGTACTGGTACAGAGTTAATGTGGAGGCTATATACAGGGTGTACTGGTACAGAGTTAATGTGGAGGCTATATACAGGGGGTACCGTACAGAGTTAATGTGGAGGCTATATACAGGGTGTACTGGTACAGAGTTAATGTGGAGGCTATATACAGGGTGTACTGGTACAGAGTTAATGTGGAGGCTATATACAGGGTGTACTGGTACAGAGTTAATGTGGAGGCTATATACAGGGGGTACTGGTACAGAGTTAATGTGGAGGCTATATACAGGTGTACGGTACAGAGTTATGTGGAGGCTATATACAGGGGGTACCGGTACAGAGTTAATGTGGAGGCTATATACAGGGGTTACTGGTACAGAGTTAATGTGGAGGCTATATACAGGGGTACTGGTACAGAGTTAATGTGGAGGCTATATACAGGGGGTACCGGTACAGAGTTATGTGGAGGCTATATACAGGGGGTACTGGTACAGAGTTAATGTGGAGGCTATATACAGGGGGTACCGGTACGAGTTAATGTGGAGGCTATATACAGGGGTACCGGTACAGAGTTAATGTGGAGGCTATATACAGGGGTACCGGTACAGAGTTAATGTGGAGGCTATATACAGGGGTACTGGTACAGAGTTAATGTGGAGGCTATATACAGGGTGTACTGGTACAGAGTTAATGTGGAGGCTATATACAGGGGGTACCGGTACAGAGTTAATGTGGAGGCTATATACAGGGGGTACTGGTACAGAGTTAATGTGGAGGCTATATACAGGGGGTACCGGTACAGAGTAATGTGGAGGCTATATACAGGGGTACTGGTACAGAGTCAATGTGGAGGCTATATACAGGGTGTACTGGTACAGAGTTAATGTGGAGGCTATATACAGGGGGTACCGTACAGAGTTAATGTGGAGGCTATATACAGGGGGTACTGGTACAGAGTTAATGTGGAGGCTATATACAGGGGGTAACCGGTACAGAGTTAATGTGGAGGCTATATACAGGGGGTACTGGTACAGAGTCAATGTGGAGGCTATATACAGGGGGTACTGGTACAGAGTTAATGTGGAGGCTATATACAGGGGGTACCGGTACAGAGTCAATGTGGAGGCTATATACAGGGGGTACCGGTACAGAGTTAATGTGGAGGCTATATACAGGGGTACCGGTACAGAGTCAATGTGGAGGCTATATACAGGGGGTACTGGTACAGAGTTAATGTGGAGGCTATATACAGGGGTACCGGTACAGAGTTTAATGTGGAGGCTATATACAGGGGGTACTGGTACAGAGTTAATGTGGAGGCTATATACAGGGGGTACCGGTACAGAGTTAATGTGGAGGCTATATACAGGGGGACCGGTACAGAGTCAATGTGGAGGCTATATACAGGGGGTACCGGTACAGAGTTAATGTGGAGGCTATATACAGGGGGTACCGGTACAGAGTTAATGTGGAGGCTATATACAGGGGGTACCGGTACAGAGTCAATGTGGAGGCTATATACAGGGGTACCGGTACAGAGTTAATGTGGAGGCTATATACGGGGGTACTGGTACAGAGTTAATGTGGAGGCTATATACAGGGGTACCGGTACAGAGTTAATGTGGAGGCTATATACAGGGGTACTGGTACAGAGTTAATGTGGAGGCTATATACAGGGGGTACCGGTACAGAGTCAATGTGGAGGCTATATACAGGGGGTACCGGTACAGAGTTAATGTGGAGGCTATATACAGGGGTACCAGTACAGAGTCAATGTGGAGGCTATATACAGGGGTACCGTACAGAGTCAATGTGGAGGCTATATACAGGGGTACTGGTACAGAGTAATGTGGAGGCTATATACAGGGGGTACCGGTACAGAGTTAATGTGGAGGCTATATAACGGGTACCAGTACAGAGTCAATGTGGAGGCTATATACAGGGGTACCGGTACAGAGTTAATGTGGAGGCTATATACAGGGGTACCAGTACAGAGTCAATGTGGAGGCTATATACAGGGGGTACCGGTACAGAGTCAATGTGGAGGCTATATACAGGGGGTACCGGTACAGAGTCAATGTGGAGGCTATATACAGGGGGTACCAGTACAGAGTAATGTGGAGGCTATATACAGGGGGTACTGGTACAGAGTCAATGTGGAGGCTATATACAGGGGGTACTGGTACAGAGTCAATGTGGAGGCTATATACAGGGGGTACTGGTACAGAGTCAATGTGGAGGCTATATACAGGGGGTACTGGTACAGAGTCAATGTGGAGGCTATATACAGGAGGTACCGGTACAGAGTCAATGTGGAGGCTATATACAGGGGGTACCGGTACAGAGTCAATGTGGAGGCTATATACAGGGGTACTGGTACAGAGTCAATGTGGAGGCTATATACAGGGGGTACTGGTACAGAGTCAATGTGGAGGCTATATACAGGGGTACCGGTACAGAGTCAATGTGGAGGCTATATACAGGGTGTTACGGTACAGAGTCAATGTGGAGGCTATATACAGGGGGTACCGGTACAGAGTCAATGTGGAGGCTATATACAGGGGGTACCGGTACAGAGTCAATGTGGAGGCTATATACAGGGGGTACGGTACAGAGTCAATGTGGAGGCTATATACAGGGGGTACTGGTACAGAGTCAATGTGGAGGCTATATACAGGGGGTACCGTACAGAGTCAATGTGGAGGCTATATAGGGTGTTACGGTACAGAGTCAATGTGGAGGCTATATACAGGGTGTTACGGTACAGAGTCAATGTGGAGGCTATATACAGGGGTACCGGTACAGAGTCAATGTGGAGGCTATATACAGGGGTACCGGTACAGAGTCAATGTGGAGGCTATATAGGGGGTACTGGTACAGAGTCAATGTGGAGGCTATATACAGGGGTACTGGTACAGAGTCAATGTGGAGGCTATATACAGGGGTACCGGTACAGAGTCAATGTGGAGGCTATATACAGGGGGTACCGGTACAGAGTCAATGTGGAGGCTATATACAGGGGGTACGGTACAGAGTCAATGTGGAGGCTATATACAGGGGTACGGTACAGAGTCAATGTGGAGGCTATATACAGGGGTACTGGTACAGAGTCAATGTGGAGGCTATATACAGGGGGTACTGGTACAGAGTCAATGTGGAGGCTATATACAGGGGGTACCGGTACAGAGTCAATGTGGAGGCTATATACAGGGGTACCAGTACAGAGTCAATGTGGAGGCTATATACAGGGGGTACTGGTACAGAGTCAATGTGGAGGCTATATACAGGGGGTACCGGTACAGAGTCAATGTGGAGGCTATATACAGGGGTACTGGTACAGAGTCAATGTGGAGGCTATATACAGGGGGTACTGGTACAGAGTCAATGTGGAGGCTATATACAGGGGTACCGGTACAGAGTCAATGTGGAGGCTATATACAGGTGGTACCAGTACAGAGTCAATGTGGAGGCTATATACAGGGGGTACTGGTACAGAGTCAATGTGGAGGCTATATACAGGGGTACCAGTACAGAGTCAATGTGGAGGCTATATACAGGGGGTACCGGTACAGAGTCAATGTGGAGGCTATATACAGGGGTACTAGTACAGAGTCAATGTGGAGGCTATATACAGGGGGAACCGGTACAGAGTCAATGTGGAGGCTATATACAGGGGTACTGGTACAGAGTCAATGTGGAGGCTATATACAGGGGGTACTGGTACAGAGTCAATGTGGAGGCTATATACAGGGGGAACCGTACAGAGTCAATGTGGAGGCTATATACAGGGTGGTACGGTACAGAGTCAATGTGGAGGCTATATACAGGGGTACCGGTACAGAGTCAATGTGGAGGCTATATACAGGGGGAACCGTACAGAGTCAATGTGGAGGCTATATACAGGGGGAACCGGTACAGAGTCAATGTGGAGGCTATATACAGGGGTACCGGTACAGAGTCAATGTGGAGCTATATACAGGGGGTACCGGTACAGAGTCAATGTGGAGGCTATATACAGGGGGAACCGGTACAGAGTCAATGTGGAGGCTATATACAGGGGGTACTGGTACAGAGTCAATGTGGAGGCTATATACAGGGGGTACCGGTACAGAGTCAATGTGGAGGCTATATACAGGGGGTACCGGTACAGAGTCAATGTGGAGGCTATATACAGGGGAACCGGTACAGAGTCAATGTGGAGGCTATATACAGGGGTACCGGTACAGAGTCAATGTGGAGGCTATATACAGGGGGAACCGGTACAGAGTCAATGTGGAGGCTATATACAGGAGGTACCAGTACAGAGTCAATGTGGAGGCTATATACAGGGGAACCGGTACAGAGTTAATGTGGAGGCTATATACAGGGGTACCGGTACAGAGTCAATATGGAGGCTATATACAGGGGTACCAGTACAGAGTCAATGTGGAGGCTATATACAGGGGTACTGGTACAGAGTCAATGTGGAGGCTATATACAGGGGGTACCGGTACAGAGTCAATGTGGAGGCTATATACAGGGGGTACCGGTACAGAGTCAATGTGGAGGCTATATACAGGGGTACCGGTACAGAGTCAATGTGGAGGCTATATACAGGGGTACTGGTACAGAGTCAATGTGGAGGCTATATACAGGGGGAACCGGTACAGAGTCAATGTGGAGGCTATATACAGGGGGTACCAGTACAGAGTCAATGTGGAGGCTATATACAGGGGGAACCGGTACAGAGTCAATGTGGAGGCTATATACAGGGGTACTGGTACAGAGTCAATGTGGAGGCTATATACAGGGGGTACCGGTACAGAGTCAATGTGGAGGCTATATACAGGGGGAACCGGTACAGAGTCAATGTGGAGGCTATATACAGGGGTACGGTACAGAGTCAATGTGGAGGCTATATACAGGGGGAACCGGTACAGAGTCAATGTGGAGGCTATATACAGGGGGAACCGGTACAGAGTCAATGTGGAGGCTATATACAGGGGGAACCGGTACAGAGTTAATGTGGAGGCTATATACAGGGGGAACCGGTACAGAGTCAATGTGGAGGCTATATACAGGGGAACCGGTACAGAGTCAATGTGGAGGCTATATACAGGGGTAACCGGTACAGAGTCAATGTGGAGGCTATATACAGGGGGTACTGGTACAGAGTCAATGTGGAGGCTATATACAGGGGGTACCGGTACAGAGTAATGTGGAGGCTATATACAGGGGGTACCGGTACAGAGTCAATGTGGAGGCTATATACAGGGGAACCGGTACAGAGTCAATGTGGAGGCTATATACAGGGGAACCGGTACAGAGTCAATGTGGAGGCTATATACAGGGGGAACCGGTACAGAGTTAATGTGGAGGCTATATACAGGGGTACCAGTACAGAGTCAATGTGGAGGCTATATACAGGGGAACCGGTACAGAGTCAATGTGGAGGCTATATACAGGGGGTACCAGTACAGAGTCATGTGGAGGCTATATACAGGGGTACCGGTACAGAGTCAATGTGGAGGCTATATACAGGGGAACCGGTACAGAGTCAATGTGGAGGCTATATACAGGGGGAACCGGTACAGAGTCAATGTGGAGGCTATATACAGGGGGTACCAGTACAGAGTCAATGTGGAGGCTATATACAGGGGTACCAGTACAGAGTCAATGTGGAGGCTATATACAGGGGTACCGGTACAGAGTCAATGTGGAGGCTATATACAGGGGGTACCAGTACAGAGTCAATGTGGAGGCTATATACAGGGGGTACCAGTACAGAGTCAATGTGGAGGCTATATACAGGGGGTACCGGTACAGTTAATGTGGAGGCTATATACAGGGGTACCGGTACAGAGTCAATGTGGAGGCTATATACAGGGGTACCAGTACAGAGTCAATGTGGAGGCTATATACAGGGGGTACCGGTACAGAGTCAATGTGGAGGCTATATACAGGGGTACCGGTACAGAGTTAATGTGGAGGCTATATACAGGGGGTACCGGTACAGAGTCAATGTGGAGGCTATATACAGGGGGAACGGTACAGAGTTAATGTGGAGGCTATATACAGGGGGAACCGGTACAGAGTTAATGTGGAGGCTATATACAGGGGTACCAGTACAGAGTTAATGTGGAGGCTATATACAGGGGGAACCGGTACAGAGTCAATGTGGAGGCTATATACAGGGGTACCGGTACAGAGTCAATGTGGAGGCTATATACAGGGGTACCGGTACAGAGTCAATGTGGAGGCTATATACAGGGGGTACCGGTACAGAGTCAATGTGGAGGCTATATACAGGGGGAACCGGTACAGAGTTAATGTGGAGGCTATATACAGGGGTACCGGTACAGAGTCAATGTGGAGGCTATATACAGGGGGAACCGGTACAGAGTTAATGTGGAGGCTATATACAGGGTTACCAGTACAGAGTCAATGTGGAGGCTATATACAGGGGGTACCGGTACAGAGTTAATGTGGAGGCTATATACAGGGGGTACCGGTACAGAGTCAATGTGGAGGCTATATACAGGGGGTACCGGTACAGAGTTAATGTGGAGGCTATATACAGGGGTACCGGTACAGAGTCAATGTGGAGGCTATATACAGGGGTACCGGTACAGAGTCAATGTGGAGGCTATATACAGGGGGTACCGGTACAGAGTCAATGTGGAGGCTATATACAGGGGTACCGGTACAGAGTTAATGTGGAGGCTATATACAGGGGTACCGGTACAGAGTTAATGTGGAGGCTATATACAGGGGGTACCGGTACAGAGTAATGTGGAGGCTATATACAGGGGGTACCGGTACAGAGTCAATGTGGAGGCTATATACAGGGGTACCGGTACAGAGTCAATGTGGAGGCTATATACAGGGGGTACCGGTACAGAGTCAATGTGGAGGCTATATACAGGGGTACCGGTACAGAGTCAATGTGGAGGCTATATACAGGGGTAACCGGTACAGAGTCAATGTGGAGGCTATATACAGGGGTACCGGTACAGAGTCAATGTGGAGGCTATATACAGGGGGTACCGGTACAGAGTCAATGTGGAGGCTATATACAGGGGGTACCGGTACAGAGTCAATGTGGAGGCTATATACAGGGGGTACCGGTACAGAGTCAATGTGGAGGCTATATACAGGGGGTACTGGTACAGAGTCAATGTGGAGGCTATATACAGGGGGTACCGGTACAGAGTCAATGTGGAGGCTATATACAGGGGTACCGGTACAGAGTCAATGTGGAGGCTATATACAGGGGGTACCGGTACAGAGTTAATGTGGAGGCTATATACAGGGGTACGGTACAGAGTCAATGTGGAGGCTATATACAGGGGGTACTGGTACAGAGTCAATGTGGAGGCTATATACAGGGGGTACGGTACAGAGTCAATGTGGAGGCTATATACAGGGGGTACCGGTACAGAGTCAATATGGAGGCTATATACAGGGGTACCGGTACAGAGTCAATGTGGAGGCTATATACAGGGGGTACCGGTACAGAGTTAATGTGGAGGCTATATACAGGGGGTACCGGTACAGAGTCAATGTGGAGGCTATATACAGGGGGTACCGGTACAGAGTCAATGTGGAGGCTATATACAGGGGGTACCGGTACAGAGTTAATGTGGAGGCTATATACAGGGGTACCGGTACAGAGTCAATGTGGAGGCTATATACAGGGGGTACCGGTACAGAGTCAATGTGGAGGCTATATACAGGGGTACCGGTACAGAGTCAATGTGGAGGCTATATACAGGGGGTACCGGTACAGAGTTAATGTGGAGGCTATATACAGGGGTACCGGTACAGAGTCAAAGTGGAGGCTATATACAGGGGTACCGGTACAGAGTCAAAGTGGAGGCTATATACAGGGGTACTGGTACAGAGTTAATGTGGAGGCTATATACAGGGGGTACCGGTACAGAGTCAATGTGGAGGCTATATACAGGGGTACCAGTACAGAGTCAATGTGGAGGCTATATACAGGGGTACCGGTACAGAGTAATGTGGAGGCTATATACAGGGGTACCAGTACAGAGTCAATGTGGAGGCTATATACAGGGGTACAGAGTTAATGTGGAGGCTATATACAGGGGGTACCGGTACAGAGTTAATGTGGAGGCTATATACAGGGGGTACCGGTACAGAGTTAATGTGGAGGCTATATACAGGGGGTACCGGTACAGAGTTAATGTGGAGGCTATATACAGGGGGTACTGGTACAGAGTCAATGTGGAGGCTATATACAGGGGGTACCGGTACAGAGTCAATGTGGAGGCTATATACAGGGGTACCGTACAGAGTTAATGTGGAGGCTATATACAGGGGTACCGGTACAGAGTCAATGTGGAGGCTATATACAGGGGGTACTGGTACAGAGTAATGTGGAGGCTATATACAGGGGTACCAGTACAGAGTCAATGTGGAGGCTATATACAGGGGGTACCGGTACAGAGTCAATGTGGAGGCTATATACAGGGGGTACCGGTACAGAGTCAATGTGGAGGCTATATACAGGGGGTACCGGTACAGAGTCAATGTGGAGGCTATATACAGGGGTACCGGTACAGAGTCAATGTGGAGGCTATATACAGGGGGTACCGGTACAGAGTTAATGTGGAGGCTATATACAGGGGGTACCAGTACAGAGTTAATGTGGAGGCTATATACAGGGGGTACCGGTACAGAGTCAATGTGGAGGCTATATACAGGGGTACCGGTACAGAGTTAATGTGGAGGCTATATACAGGGGGTACCAGTACAGAGTCAATGTGGAGGCTATATACAGGGGTACCGGTACAGAGTCAATGTGGAGGCTATATACAGGGGGTACCGGTACAGAGTTAATGTGGAGGCTATATACAGGGGGTACCGGTACAGAGTTAATGTGGAGGCTATATACAGGGGTACCGGTACAGAGTTAATGTGGAGGCTATATACAGGGGTACCGGTACAGAGTTAATGTGGAGGCTATATACAGGGGGTACCGGTACAGAGTTAATGTGGAGGCTATATACAGGGGGTACCGGTACAGAGTCAATGTGGAGGCTATATACAGGGTACCGGTACAGAGTCAATGTGGAGGCTATATACAGGGGGTACCGGTACAGAGTTAATGTGGAGGCTATATACAGGGGTACCGGTACAGAGTCATGTGGAGGCTATATACAGGGGGTACCGGTACAGAGTTAATGTGGAGGCTATATACAGGGGGTACCGGTACAGAGTTAATGTGGAGGCTATATACAGGGGGTACCGGTACAGAGTCAATGTGGAGGCTATATACAGGGGTACCGGTACAGAGTCAATGTGGAGGCTATATAGGGGGTACCGGTAGAGTTAATGTGGAGGCTATATACAGGGGGTACCGTACAGAGTTAATGTGGAGGCTATATACAGGGGTACCAGTACAGAGTCATGTGGAGGCTATACACAGGGGTACCGGTACAGAGTTAATGTGGAGGCTATATACAGGGGTACCAGTACAGAGTTAATGTGGAGGCTATATACAGGGGTACCGGTACAGAGTCAATGTGGAGGCTATATACAGGGGTACCGGTACAGAGTCAATGTGGAGGCTATATACAGGGGTACCAGTACAGAGTTAATGTGGAGGCTATATACAGGGGTACCGGTACAGAGTTAATGTGGAGGCTATATACAGGGGGTACCGGTACAGAGTCAATGTGGAGGCTATATACAGGGGTACCGGTACAGAGTCAATGTGGAGGCTATATACAGGGGGTACCGGTACAGAGTTAATGTGGAGGCTATATACAGGGGGTACCGGTACAGAGTCAATGTGGAGGCTATATACAGGGGGTACCAGTACAGAGTTAATGTGGAGGCTATATACAGGGGTACCGGTACAGAGTTAATGTGGAGGCTATATACAGGGGAACCGGTACAGAGTTAATGTGGAGGCTATATACAGGGGGTACCGGTACAGAGTAATGTGGAGGCTATATACAGGGGGTACCGGTACAGAGTCATGTGGAGGCTATATACAGGGGTACAGAGTTAATGTGGAGGCTATATACAGGGGTACCGGTACAGAGTTAATGTGGAGGCTATATACAGGGGGTACCGTACAGAGTCAATGTGGAGGCTATATACAGGGGGTACCGGTACAGAGTTAATGTGGAGGCTATATACAGGGGGTACCGGTACAGAGTTAATGTGGAGGCTATATACAGGGGGTACCGGTACAGAGTCAATGTGGAGGCTATATACAGGGGGTACCGGTACAGAGTCAATGTGGAGGCTATATACAGGGGTACAGAGTCAATGTGGAGGCTATATACAGGGGGTACCGGTACAGAGTTAATGTGGAGGCTATATACAGGGGTACAGAGTCAATGTGGAGGCTATATACAGGGGGTACCGTACAGAGTTAATGTGGAGGCTATATACAGGGGGTACCGGTACAGAGTCATGTGGAGGCTATATACAGGGGTACCGTACAGAGTTAATGTGGAGGCTATATACAGGGGGTACCGGTACAGAGTCAATGTGGAGGCTATATACAGGGGGTACCGGTACAGAGTTAATGTGGAGGCTATATACAGGGGGTACCGGTACAGAGTCAATATGGAGGCTATATACAGGGGTACAGAGTTCATGTGAGGCTATATACAGGGGTACCGGTACAGAGTTAATGTGGAGGCTATATACAGGGGGTACCGGTACAGAGTCAATGTGGAGGCTATATACAGGGGGTACCGGTACAGAGTTAATGTGGAGGCTATATACAGGGGGTACCGGTACAGAGTCAATGTGAGGCTATATACAGGGGTACAGAGTTAATGTGGAGGCTATATCAGGGGTACCGGTACAGAGTCAATGTGTGGAGGCTATATACAGGGGTACATAGTCAATGTGGAGGCTATATACAGGGGTACCGGTAGAGTTAAATGTGGAGGCTATATACAGGGTACCGGTTCAGAGTTTAATGTGGAGGCTATATACAGGGGGTACCGGTACAGAGTAATGTGGAGGCTATATACAGGGGGTACCGGTACAGAGTCAATGTGGAGGCTATATACAGGGGTACATAGTCAATGTGGAGGCTATATACAGGGGGTACCGGTAGAGTCATGTGGAGGCTATATACAGGGGGTACCGGTACAGAGTTAATGTGGAGGCTATATACAGGGGTACCGGTACAGAGTTAATGTGGAGGCTATATACAGGGGGAACCGGTACAAGAGTTATGATGGAGGCTATATACAGGGGTACCGGTACAGAGTTAATGTGGAGGCTATATACAGGGGTACCGGTACAGAGTCAATGTGGAGGCTATATACAGGGGTACCGGTACAGAGTTAATGTGGAGGCTATATACAGGGGTACCGGTACAGAGTTCATGTGGAGGCTATATACAGGGGGTACCGGTACAGAGTCAATGTGGAGTATATACAGGGGGTACCGGTACAGAGTCAATGTGGAGGCTATATACAGGGGGTACCGGTACAGAGTTAATGTGGAGCTATATACAGGGGGTACCGGTACAGAGTCAATGTGGAGGCTATATACAGGGGTACAGAGTCAATGTGGAGGCTATATACAGGGGGTACCGGTAGAGTTAATATGTGGAGGCTATATACAGGGGGTACCGGTACAGAGTTAATGTGGAGGCTCTATACAGGGGGTACCGGTACAGAGTTAATGTGGAGGCTATATACAGGGGACCGGTACAGAGTTAATGTGGAGCTATATACAGGGGTAACCGGTACAGAGTTAATGTGGAGGCTATATACAGGGGGTACCGGTACAGAGTTAATGTGGAGGCTATATACAGGGGGTACCCGGTACAGAGTTTAATGTGGAGGCTATATACAAGGGGTACCGGTACAGAGTTAATGTGGAGGCTATAGACAGGGGGTACCGTACAGAGTCAATGTGGAGGCTATATACATGGGTTACCGGTACAGGTCAATGTGGAGGCTATACAGGGGGTACCGGTACAGAGTTAAGGTGGAGCTATATACAGGGGGTACCGGTACAGAGTTAATGTGGAGGCTATATACAGGGGAACCGGTACAGAGTTAATGTGGAGGCTATATACAGGGGTACCGGTACAGAGTAATGTGGAGGCTATATACCAGGGGTACCGGTACAGAGTTAATGTGAGGCTATATACCGGGGGTACCGGTACAGAGTTTAATGTGGAGGCTATATACAGGGGGTAACCGGTACAGAGTTAATGTGGAGGCTATATACAGGGGGTACCGGTACAGAGTCAATGTGGAGGCTATAAGACAGGGGGTACCGGTACAGAGTCATGTGGAGGCTATATACAGGGGGTACCGGTACAGAGTCAATGTGAGGCTATATTACAGGGGTACCGGTACAGAGTTAATGTGAGGCTATATACAGGGGGTACCGGTACAGAGTTAATGTGGGAGGGCTATATACAGGGGGTACCGGTACAGAGTTAATGTGGATGCTATATACAGGGGGTA
>NW_022265472.1:0-12812 GCF_002021735.2 Oncorhynchus kisutch
TGGATGAAGTCAGGACCACCAGGCAACATGGATGAAGTCAGGACCAACAGGCAATACTTGATGAACTCTGGACCAACAGGCAATATGGATAAGTCAGGACCACCAGGCAATACGAGATGAACTCAGGACCACCAGGCAATACGGATGAAGTCTCAGGACCAACAGGCAACTCAGGACCACCAGGCAATACGAATGAACTCAGGACCAACAGGCAATATGGATGAAGTCAGGACCACCAGGCAATATGGATGAAGTCAGGACCAACAGGCAATACGGATTAACTCAGGACCCCAGGCAATACGGATGAAGTCAGACCACCAGGCAATACTGGATGAAATCAGGACCAACAGCAATATGGATGAAGTCAGGACCACCAGGCAATATGGATGAACTCAGGACCACCAGGCAATATGGATGAACTCAGGACCACCAGGCAATATGGATGAATCAGGACCACCAGGCAATACGAATGAAGTCAGGACCAACAGGCAAATGGATGAAGTCACCACCAACAGTCAAAATGCATTAAGTCAGGACCACCGGGCAATATGGATGAAGTCAGGACCACCAGGCAATATGGATGAAGTCAGGACCACCAGGCAACATGGATGAACTCAGGACCACCAGGTAATAAGGATGAACTCAGGCCCACCAGGCACTACGGATGAAGTCAGGACCACCAGGCAATATGGATGAAGTCAGGACCACCAGGCAATACTGATGAACTCTGGACCAACAGGCAATATGGACGAAGTCAGGGCCACCAGGCAATATGGATGAAGTCAGGAGCTCCAGGCAATATGAATAAAGTCAGGACCAACAGGCAATATGGATGAAGTCACCACCAACAGGCAAAATGCATGAAGTCAGGACCACCAGGCAATACGGATGAAGTCAGGACCAACAGGCAATATGGATGAAGTTAGGACACAGGCAACGTGGATGTAGTCAAGACCACCAGGCAATACTGATGTACTCTGGACCAACTGGCAATATGGATGAAGTCAGGACCACCAGGCAATATGGATTAACTCAGGACCACCAGGCAATATGGATGAACTCAGGACCACCAGGCAATACGGATGAAGTCAGGACCACCAGGCAACATGGATGACTCAGGACCACCAGGCACTACGGATGAAGTCAGGACCACCAGGCAATATGGATGAAGTCAGGACCACCAGGCAACATGGATGAAGTCAGGACCACCAGGCAATACAGATGAAGTCAGGACCACCAGGCAACATGGATGAAGTCGGACCACCAGGCAACATGGATGAAGTCAGGACCAACAGGCAATATGGATTCACAGGACCACCAGGCAATATGGAGGAAGTCAGGACCCACCATGCAATATGGATGAACTCAGGACCACCAGGCAATACGGATGAAGTTCGGACCACCAGGCAATACCTGATGAACTCTGGACCAACAGGCAATATTGGCTAAAGGTCAGGACGCACCAGGCAATATGGATGAACTCAGGACCACCAGCAATATGGATGAACTCAGGACCACCAGGCAATATGGATGAAGTCAGGACCACCAGGCAATATGGATGAAGTCAGGACCACCAGGCAATACTGATGAACTCAGGACCCACCAGGCAATACGGATGAAGTCAGGACCACCAGGCAATATGGATGAAGTCAGGACCACCAGGCAATATGGATGAAGTCAGGACCAACAGGCAATATGGGATTCAGGACCACCAGGCAATATGGATGAAGTCAGGACCACCAGGCAATATGGATGAACTCAGGACCACCAGGCAATACGGATGAAGTCAGGACCAACAGGCAATATGATGAAGTCAGGACCACCAGGCAATACGGATGAAGTCAGGACCAACAGGCAATATGGATGAAGTCAGGACCAACAGGCAATATGGATGAAGTCAGGACCACCAGGCAATATGGATGAACTCAGGACCACCAGGCAATATGGATGAAGTCAGGACCACCAGGCAATATGATGAACTCAGGACCAACCAGGCAATATGGATGAAGTCAGGACCAAAAGGCAATATGGATGAAGTCAGGACCACCAGGCAATATGGATGAAGTCAGGACCACCAGGCAATATGGATGAAGTCAGGACCACCAGGCAATATGATGAAGTCAGGACCACCAGGCAATATGGATGAACTCAGGACCACCAGGCAATATGGATGAAGTCAGGACCACCAGGCAATATGGATGAATCAGGACCAACCAGGCAATATGGATGAAGTCAGGACCACCAGGCAATATGGATGAAGTCAGGACCACCAGGCAATATGGATGAAGTCAGGACCACCAGGCAATATGGATGAAGTCAGGACCAAAGGCAATATGGATGAAGTCAGGACCAACAGGCAAAATGGATGAAGTCAGGACCAACAGGCAACGTGGATGAAGTCAGGACCAACAGGCAATATGGATGAAGTCAGGACCAACAGGCAATATGGATGAAGTCAGGACCAACAGGCAATATGGATGAAGTCAGGACCAACAGGCAACGTGGATGAAGTCAGGACCAAAAGGCAAAATGGATGAAGTCAGGACCAACAAGCAACGTGGATGATGTCAGGACCAACAGGCAATATGGAGCAAGTCAGGACCACCAGGCAATACTGATGAACTCTGGACCACCAAGCAATATGGATGAACTCAGGACCACCAGGCAATATGGAGGCAGTCAGGACCACCAGGCAATATGGATGAACTCAGGACCACCAGGCAATACGGATGAACTCAGGACCACCAGGCAATACGGATGAAGTTCGGACCACCAGGCAATATGGATGAACTCAAGAGCACCAGGTAATATGGATGAACTCAGGATCACCAGGCAATATGGAGGAAGTCAGGACCAACAGGCAATATGGATGAAGTCAGGACCACCAAGCAATATGGATGAACTCAGGACCACCAGGTAATATGGATGAACTCAGGACCCCCAGGCAATACGAATGAAGTCAAGACCACCAGGCAATACTGATGAACTCAGGACCAACAGGCAATATGGATGAAGTCAGGACCAACAGGCAATACGAATAAAGTCAGGACCAACAGGCAATATGGATGAAGTCACCACCAACAGGCAAAATGCAGTCAGGACCACCAGGCAATATGGATGAAGTCAGGACCAACATGCAACGTGGATGAAGTCAGGACCAACAGGCAATATGGATGAACTCAGGACCCCCAGGCAATACGGATGAAGTCAAGACCACCAGGCAATACTGATGAACTCTGGACCAACTGGCAATATGGATGAAGTCAGGACCACCAGGCAATATGGAGGAAGTCAGGACCAACAGGCAATATGGATGAAGTCAGGAGCTCCAGGCAATATAGATGAAGTCAGAACCACCAGGCAATACGGATGAAGTCAGAACCAACAGGCAAAATGCATGAAGTCAGGACCACCAGGCAATACAGATGAAGTCAGGACCAACAGGCAATATGGATGAAGTCAGGACCACAGGCAATATAGATGATGTCAGGACCACCAGGCAATATGGTTTCACAGGACCACCAGGCGATATGGATGAAGTCAGGACCACCAGGCAATATGGATAAAGTCAGGACCACCAGGCAATATGGATGAACTCAGGACCCCCAGGCAATACGGATGAAGTCAAGACCACCAGGCAATATTGATGAACTCAGGACCAAAAGGCAATATGGATGAAGTCAGGACCAACAGGCAAAATGGATGAAGTCAGGACCAACAAGCAACGTGGATGAAGTCAGGACCAACAGGCAACGTGGATGAAGTCAGGACCACCAGGCAATACTGAAGAACTCTGGACCACCAAGCAATATGGATGAACTCAGGACCACCAGGCAATATGGAGGAAGTCAGGACCACCAGGCAATACGGATGAACTCAGGACCACCAGGCAATACGGATGAACTCAGGACCACCAGGCAAAACGGATGAAGTTCAGACCACCAGGCAATACTGATGAACTCTGGACCAACAGGCAATATGGATGAAGTCAGGACCACCAAGCAATATGGATAAACTCAGGACCACCAGGTAATATGGATGAAGTCAGGACCACCAGGCAATACGAATGAAGTCAAGACCACCAGGCAATACTGATGAACTCAGGACCAACAGGCAATATGGATGAAGTCAGGACCACCAGGCAATATGGAGGAAGTCAGGACCAACAGGCAATATGGATGAAGTCAGGAGCTCCAGGCAATATAGATGAAGTCAGAACCACCAGGCAATATGGATGAAGTCACCACCAACAGGAAAAATGCATGAAGTCAGGACCACCAGGCAATACGGATGAAGTCAGGACCAACAGGCAAAATGGATGAAGTCAGGACCAACAGGCAACGTGGATGAAGTCAGGACCAACAGGCAACGTGGATGAAGTCAGGACCAAAAGGCAACGTGGATGAAGTCAGGACCAACAGGCAATATGGATGAAGTCAGGACCAACAGGCAAAATGGATGAAGTCAGGACCAACAAGCAACGTGGATGATGTCAGGACCAACAGGCAATATGGAGCAAGTCAGGACCACCAGGCAATACTGATGAACTCTGGACCACCAAGCAATATGGATGAACTCAGGACCACCAGGCAATATGGAGGAAGTCAGGACCACCAGGCAATACGGATGAACTCAGGACCACCAGGCAATACGGATGAACTCAGGACCACCAGGCAATACGGATGAAGTTCGGACCACCAGGCAATATGGATGAACTCAAGACCACCAGGTAATATGGATGAACTCAGGATCACCAGGCAATATGGAGGAAGTCAGGACCAACAGGCAATATGGATGAAGTCAGGACCACCAGGCAATATGGATGAACTCAGGACCACCAGGTAATATGGATGAACTCAGGAACACCAGGCAATATGGATGAAGTCACCACCAACAGGCAAAATGCATGAAGTCAGGACCACCAGGCAATATGGATGAACTCAGGACCAACAGTCAATATGGATGAAGTCAGGACCACCAGGCAATATGGATGAAGTCAGGACCACCAGGCAATATGGATGAAGTCAGGATCACCAGGCAATATGGATGAACTCAGGACCACCAGGCAATGTGGATGAAGTCAGGACCTCCAGGCAATACGGATGAAGTCAGGACCAACAGGCAATATGGATGAAGTCAGGACCAACAGGCAAAATGGATGAACTCAGGACCACCAGGCAATATGGATGAACTCAGGACCACCAGGCAATATGGAGGAAGTCAGGACCAACAGGCAATATGGAGGAAGTCAGGACCAACAGGCAATATGGATGAAGTCAGGAGCTCCAGGCAATATAGATGAAGTCAGGACCACCAGGCAATGTGGATGAAGTCAGGACCACCAGGCAATACGGATGAAGTCAGGACCAACAGGCAATATGGATGAAGTCAGGACCAACAGGCAAAATGGATGAAGTCAGGACCAATAGGCAACGTGGATGAAGTCAGGACCACCAGGCAATATGGATGAAGTCAGGACCCCAAGGCAATATGGATGAAGTCAGGACCAACAGGCAATATGAATAAAGTCAGGACCAACAGGCAATATGGATGAAGTCACCACCAACAGGCAAAATGCATGAAGTCAGGACCACCAGGCAATATGGATGAAGTCAGGACCAACATGCAACGTGGATGAAGTCAGGACCACCAGGCAATACGGATGAAGTCAGGATCAACAGGCAATATGGATGAAGTCAGGACCACAGGCAATATAGATGATGTCAGGACCACCAGGCAATATGGCTTCACAGGACCACCAGGCGATATGGATGAAGTCAGGACCACCAGGCAATATGGATGAAGTCAGGACCAACAGGCAATATGGATGAAGTCAGGACCACCAGGCAATATGGAGGAAGTCAGGACCAACAGGCAATATGGATGAAGTCAGGACCACCAGGCAATATGGATGAAGTCAGGACCAACAGTCAATATGGATGAAGTCAGGACCACCAGGCAATATAGAGAATGTCAGGACACCAGGCAATATGGATGAAGTCAGGACCACCAGGTAATATGGATGAACTCAGGACCCCCAGGCAATACGAATGAAGTCAAGACCACCAGGCAATACTGATGAACTCAGGACCAACAGGCAATATGGATTAAGTCAGGACCACCAGGCAATATGGAGGAAGTCAGGACCAACAGGCAATATGGATGAAGTCAGGAGCTCCAGGCAATATAGATGAAGTCAGAACCACCAGGCAATATGGATGAAGTCACCACCAACAGGAAAAATGCATGAAGTCAGGACCACCAGGCAATACGGATGAAGTCAGGACCAACAGGCAATATGGATGAAGTCAGGACCACCAGGCAATATGGATGAAGTCAGGACCAACAGGTCACCAGGCAATATAGATGATGTCAGGACCACCAGGCAATATGGATGAACAGGACCCCCAGGCGATATGGATGAAGTCAGGACCACCAGGCAATATGGATGAAGTCAGGACCACCAGGCAATATGAATGAAGTCAGGACCACCAGGCAATATGGATGAACTCAGTACCATCAGGCAATATGGATGAACTCAGGACCACCAGGCAATATGGAGGAAGTCAGGACCAACAGGCAATATGGATGAAGTCAGGAGTTCCAGGTAATATAGATGAAGTCAGGACCACCAGGCAATGTGGATGAGGTCAGGACCACCAGGCAATACGGATGAAGTCAGGACCAACAGGCAATATGGAGGAAGTCAGGACCAACAGGCAATATGGATGAAGTCAGGACCACCAGGCAATATGGATGAACTCAGGACCACCAGGTAATATGGATGAACTCAGGAACACCAGGCAATATGGATGAAGTCACCACCAACAGGCAAAATGCATGAAGTCAGGACCACCAGGCAATATGGATGAACTCAGGACCAACAGTCAATATGGATGAAGTCAGGACCACCAGGCAATATGGATGAAGTCAGGACCACCAGGCAATATGGATGAAGTCAGGATCACCAGGCAATATGGATGAACTCAGGACCACCAGGCAATGTGGATGAAGTCAGGAACCTCCAGGCAATACGGATGAAGTCAGGACCAACAGGCAATATGGATGAAGTCAGGACCAACAGGCAAAATTGATGAACTCAGGACCACCAGGCAATATGGATGAACTCAGGACCACCAGGCAATATGGAGGAAGTCAGGACCAACAGGCAATATGGAGGAAGTCAGGACCAACAGGCAATATGGATGAAGTCAGGAGCTCCAGGCAATATAGATGAAGTCAGGACCACCAGGCAATGTGGATGAAGTCAGAACCACCAGGCAATACGGATGAAGTCAGGACCAACAGGCAATATGGATGAAGTCAGGACCAACAGGCAAAATGGATGAAGTCAGGACCAATAGGCAACGTGGATGAAGTCAGTACCACCAGGCAATATGGATGAAGTCAGGACCCCAAGGCAATATGGATGAAGTCAGGACCAACAGGCAATATGAATAAAGTCAGGACCAACAGGCAATATGGATGAAGTCACCACCAACAGGCAAAATGCATGAAGTCAGGACCACCAGGCAATATGGATGAAGTCAGGACCAACATGCAACGTGGATGAAGTCAGGACCACCAGGCAATACGGATGAAGTCAGGACCAACAGGCAATATGGATGAAGTCAGGACCACAGGCAATATAGATGATGTCAGGACCACCAGGCAATATGGCTTCACAGGACCACCAGGCGATATGGATGAAGTCAGGACCACCAGTCAATATGGATGAAGTCAGGACCAACAGGCAATATGGATGAAGTCAGGACCACCAGGCAATATGGACGAACTAAGAACCACCAGGTAATATGGATGAACTCAGGACCAACAGGCAAAATGGATGAAGTCAGGACCAACAAGCAACATGGATGAAGTAAGGACCACCAGACAATATGGATGAACTCAGGACCACCAGGTAATATGGATGAACTCAGGACCACCAGGCAATATGGATGAACTCAGGACCACCAGGCAATACGAATAAAGTCAGGACCACCAGGCAATACGGATGAAGTCAGGACCAACAGGCTATATGGATGAAGTCAGGACCACCAGGCAATATGGAGGAAGTCAGGACCAACAGGCAATATGGATGAAGTCAGGACCACCAGGCAATATGGATGAAGTCAGGACCAACAGTCAATATGGATGAAGTCAGGACGACCAGGCAATATAGATGATGTCAGGACACCAGGCAATATGGATGAAGTCAGGACCAACAGGCAATATGGATTCACAGGACCCCCAGGCGATATGGATGAAGTCAGGACCACCAGGCAATATGGATGAAGTCAGGACCACCAGGCAATATGGATGAAGTCAGGACCACCAGGCAATACGGATGAACTCAGGACCACCAGGTAATATGGTTGAACACAGGACCAACAGGCAATATGGATAAAGTCAGGCCCACCAGGCAATATGGATGAACTCAGGACCACCAGGCAATATGGATGAACTCAGGACCACCAGGCAATATGGATGAACTCAGGACCACCAGGCAATATGGAGGAAGTCAGGACCAACAGGCAATATGGATGAAGTCAGGAGCTCCAGGCAATATAGATGAAGTCAGGACCACCAGGCAATGTGGATGAAGTCAGGAACACCAGGCAACGTGGATGAAGTCAGGACCAACAGGCAATGTGGATGAAGTCAGGACCAACAGGCAACGTGGATGAAGTCAGGACCACCAGGCAATATGGATGAACTCAGGACCACCAGGTAATATGGATGAACTCAGGACCACCAGGAAATATGGATGAACTCAGGACCACCAGGCAATACGAATAAAGTCACTACCAACAGGCAAAATGGATGAAGTCAGGACCAACAGGCTATATGGATGAAGTCAGGACCAACAGGACGGATGAAGTCAGAACCCCAAAACAATACGGATGAAGTCAGGACCAACAGGCAATATGGACGAACTAAGAACCACCAGGGAATACGGATGAACTCAGGACCAACAGGCAAAATGGATGAAGTCAGGACCAACAAGCAACATGGATGAAGTCAGGACCACCAGACAATATGGATGAACTCAGGACCACCAGGTAATATGGATGAACTCAGGACCACCAGGCAATATGGATGAACTCAGGACCACCAGGCAATACGAATAAAGTCAGGACCACCAGGCAATACGGATGAAGTCAGGACCAACAGGCTATATGGATGAAGTCAGGACCAACAGGCAAAATGGATGAAGTCAGGACAAAAGGGCAACGTGGATGAAGTAAGGACCAACAGGCTATATGGATGAAGTCAGGACAAAAGGGCAACGTGGATGAAGTCAGGACCACCAGGCAATATGGATGAACTCAGGACCACCAGGCAATATGGATGAAGTCAGGACCACCAGGCAATATGGATGAAGTCAGGACAAACATGCAACGTGGATGAAGTCAGGACCACCAGGCAATACGGATGAAGTCAGGACCAACAGGCAATATGGATGAAATCAGGACCACAGGCAATATAGATGATGTCAGGACCACCAGGCAATATGGCTTCACAGGACCACCAGGCGATATGGATGAAGTCAGGACCACCAGGCAATATGGATGAAGTCAGGAAAAACAGGCAATATGGATGAAGTCAGGACCACCAGGCAATATGGAGGAAGTCAGGACCAACAGGCAATATGGATGAAGTCAGGACCACCAGGCAATATGGATGAAGTCAGGACCAACAGTCAATATGGATGAAGTCAGGACCACCAGGCAATATAGATGATGTCAGGACACCAGGCAATATGGATGAAGTCAGGACCAAAAGGCAATATGGATTCACAGGACCCCCAGGCGATATGGATGAAGTCAGGACCACCAGGCAATATGGATGAAGTCAGGACCACCAGGCAATATGGATGAAGTCAGGACCACCAGGCAATACGGATGAACTCAGGACCACCAGGTAATATGGTTGAACACAGGACCAACAGGCAATATGGATAAAGTCAGGCCCACCAGGCAATATGGATGAACTCAGGACCACCAGGCAATATGGATGAACTCAGGACCACCAGGCAATATGGATGAACTCAGGAGCTCCAGGCAATATAGATGAAGTCAGGACCACCAGGCAATGTGGATGAAGTCAGGAACACCAGGCAACGTGGATGAAGTCAGGACCAACAGGCAATGTGGATGAAGTCAGGAACAACAGGCAACGTGGATGAAGTCAGGACCACCAGGCAATATGGATGAACTCAGGACCACCAGGTAATATGGATGAACTCAGGACCACCAGGAAATATGGATGAACTCAGGACCACCAGGCAATACGAATAAAGTCACTACCAACAGGCAAAATGGATGAAGTCAGGACCAACAGGCTATATGGATGAAGTCAGGACCAACAGGACGGATGAAGTCAGAACCCCAAAACAATACGGATGAAGTCAGGACCAACAGGCAATATGGACGAACTAAGAACCACCAGGGAATACGGATGAACTCAGGACCAACAGGCAAAATGGATGAAGTCAGGACCAACAAGCAACATGGATGAAGTCAGGACCACCAGACAATATGGATGAACTCAGGACCACCAGGTAATATGGATGAACTCAGGACCACCAGGCAATATGGATGAACTCAGGACCACCAGGCAATACGAATAAAGTCAGGACCACCAGGCAATACGGATGAAGTCAGGACCAACAGGCAAAATGGATGAAGTCAGGACAAAAGGGCAACGTGGATGAAGTCAGGACCAACAGGCTATATGGATGAAGTCAGGACAAAAGGGCAACGTGGATGAAGTCAGGACCACCAGGCAATATGGATGAACTCAGGACCACCAGGCAATATGGATGAACTCAGGACCAGCAGGCAATATGGAGGAAGTCAGGACCACCAGGCAATGTGGATGAAGTCAGGACCACCAGGCAATACGGATGAAGTCTGGATCAACAGGCAATATGGATGAAGTCAGGACCACCAGGCAATATAGATGATGTCAGGACCACCAAGCAATTTGGATGAACTCAGGACCACCAGGTAATATGGATGAAGTCAGGACCACCAGGCAATACGGATGAAGTCAGGACCACCAGGCAATATGGATGAAGTCAGGACCACCAGGCAACATGGATGAAGTCAGGACCAACAGGCAATACTGATGAACTCTGGACCAAGAGGCAATATGGATGAAGTCAGGGCCACCAGGCAATATGGATGAAGTCAGGAGCTCCAGGCAATACGAATAAAGTCAGCACCAACAGGCAATATGGATGAAGTCAGGACCTCCAGGCAATACGGATGAAGTCAGGACCAACAGGCAATATGGATGAAGTCAGGACCAACAGGCAATATGGATGAAGTCAGGACCAACAGGCAACGTGGATTTAGTCAGGACCAACAGGCAATACGGATGAACTCAGGACCCCCAGGCAATACGGATGAAGTCAAGACCACCAGGCAATACTGATGAACTCTGGACCAACTGGCAATATGGATGAAGTCAGGACCCCAGGCAATATGGATGAAGTCAAGAACACCAGGCAATACTGATGCACTCAGGACCAACAGGCAATATGGATGAAGTCAGAACCACCAGGCAATATGGATTAACTCAGGACCACCAGGCAATATGGATGGACTCAGAACCACCTGGCAATATGGATGAAGTCAGGACCAACAGGCAATATGGATGAAGTCAGGATCAACAGTCAACGTGGATGAAGTCAGGACCAACAGGCAATATGGATGAACTCAGGACCACCAGGCAATACGAATAAAGTCAGGACCACCAGGCAATACGGATGAGTCAGGACCAACAGGCTATATGGATGAAGTCAGGACCAACAGGCAAAATGGATGAAGTCAGGACAAAAGGGCAACGTGGATGAAGTCAGGACCAACAGGCTATATGGATGAAGTCAGGACAAAAGGGCAATATGGATGAAGTCAGGCTCACCAGGCAATATGGAATAACTCAGGACCACCAGGCAATATGGATGGACTCAGAACCACCTGGCAATATGGATGAAGTCAGGACCAACAGGCAATATGGATGAAGTCAGGATCAACAGTCACGTGGATGAAGTCAGGACCACCAGGCAATACGGATGAACTCAGGACCCCCAGGCAATATGGATGAAGTCAAGACCACCAGGCAATACTGATGAACTCAGGACCAACAGGAAATATGGATGAAGTCAGGACCAACAGGAAATATGGATGAAGTCAGGAGCTCCAGGCAATATGGATGAAGTCAGGACCAACAGTCAACGTGGATGAAGTCAGGACGAACAGGCAATACGGATGAACTCAGGACCCCAGGCAATATGGATGAAGTCAAGACCACCAGGCAATACTGATGCACTCAGGACCAACAGGCAATATGGATGAAGTCAGGACCACCAGGAAATATGGAGGAAGTCAGGACCAACAGGCAATATGGATGAAGTCAGGAGCTCCAGGCAATATAGATGAAGTCAGAACCACCAGGCAATATGGATGAAGTCAGGACCAACAGGCAATAACGAGATAAAGTCAGGACCAACAGGCAATATGGATGAAGTCACCACCAAACAGGCAAAATGCATGAAGTCAGGACCACCAGGCATATGGATGAAACTCAGGACCCCCGGCAATACGGATGCAGTCAAGACCAGCAGGCAATTACTGATGAACTCTGACCAACTGGCAATATGGATGAAGTCAGGACGCACCAGGCCAATAACGGAATGAATGTCAAGACCACCAGTTGCAATACTGATGAGTCAGGACACAACAGGCAATATGGAGGAAGTCAGGACCAACAGGCAATATGGATGAAGTCAGGAGCTGCAGGTA
>NW_022265473.1:0-12832 GCF_002021735.2 Oncorhynchus kisutch
GAGACACAAAGACAGAGACAGAGAAACAGACACAGACAGAGAGACAGAGACACAGAGACACAGAGAGACAGAGACAGAGACACAGAGACACAGAGACACAGAGACACAGACACAGACAGACAGAGACACAGAGACAGAGACACAGAGACACAGAGACAGAGACACAGAGACACAGAGACACAGAGACACAGAGACACAGTGACAGAGACAGAGACACGGAGGCAGAGACAGAGACAGAGACACAGAGACACAGAGACAGAGACACAGAGACACGAGACACAGAGGCAGAGACACAGAGACAGAGACAGAGACAGAGACAGAGACACAAAGACAGAGAAACAGACACAGACACAGACAGAGAGACAGGAGACAGAGACACAGAGACACAAGACAGAGACACAGAGACACGAGAAGAGACACAGAGACACAAGACAGCGACACAAAGACAGAGACAGAGACACGACCAGACAGAGACACAGACACAGACAGACAGAGACACAGAGACAGAGACACAGACAGACACGACACAGACACAGACACAGACCACACACAGACACAGACACAGACACAGAGACACAGACAGAGACAGAGATACCAGACAGAGACACACGAGAACACACAGAGACAGAGACACAGACACAGACAGACAGAGACACAGAGACAGAGACACAGACAGAGACACAGAGACAGAGACACAGAGCAGAGACACAGAGACAGAGACCACAGAGACACAGACAGAGACACAGTGACAGAGATACAGAGACACAGACACTCAGAGACACCGAGACACAGAGACAGAGACAGAGACACTGAGGCAAGACAGAGACAACAAAGAGACAGAGACACAGAGACAGAGACACAGAGACAGAGACACAGAGAACAGACACTCATAGACACAGAGACACAGAGGCAGAGACACAGAGACAGAGACACAGATACACAGAGACAGGAGAGATTGAAATGGAATGGCTCAGTCACAGTTGACACCAGAAACAGAGGAAGACAGGACAGAGACAAGACAGAAGAGACACAGAGGAAGAGACACAGAGACAGAGAGACACAGAGACAGGGAAGACAGAGTGATCAAAGACAGAAAGATCTAATTCAAATCAAGTTTAATGAGGCGAAAACAACAGGTGTAGACCTTACAGTGAAATGCTTACTTAAAAGCCCTAAACTAATAATGGAGTTTTAAGAAAATACCCCTCAAAAGGTCAGAGATAAGAAAAAACAAATAATTAAGGAGCAACTTTAAATAACAATAGGATATACAGGGGGTACTGGTACAGAGTCAATGTGGAGGCTATATACAGGGGTTCTGGTACAGAGTCAATGTGGAGGCTACATACATGGGTTCTGGTACAGAGTCAATGTGGAGGCTATATACAGGGTGTTACGGTACAGAGTCAATGTGGAGGCTATATACAGGGGGTTCAGGTACAGAGTCAATGTGGAGGCTATATACAGGGGTTCAGGTACAGAGTCAATGTGGAGGCTATATACAGGGGTTCAGGTACAGAGTCCATGTGGAGGCTATATACAGGGGGTACCGGTACAGAGTCCATGTGGAGGCTATATACAGGGGGTTAAGGTACAGAGTCAATGTGGAGGCTATATACAGGGGGTACTGGTACAGAGTCAATGTGGAGGCTATATACAGGGGGTACTGGTACAGAGTCAATGTGGAGGCTATATACAGGGGTTCTGGTACAGAGTCAATGTGGAAGCTAATACAGGGGGGTACCGGTACAGAGTCAATGTGGAGGCTATATACAGGGTACCGGTACAGAGTCAATGTGGAGGCTATATACAGGGGGTACCGGTACAGAGTCAATGGAGGCTATATACAGGGTACCGGTACAGAGTCAATGTGAGGCTATATACAGGGGTACCGGTACAGAGTCAATGTGGAGGCTATATACAGGGGGTACCGGTACAGAGTCAATGTGGAGGCTATATACAGGGGGTACCAGTACAGAGTCAATGTGGAGGCTATATACAGGGGTACTGGTACAGAGTCAATGTGGAGGCTATATACAGGGGGTAGCGGTACAGAGTCAATGTGGAGGCTATATACAGGGTACTGGTACAGAGTCAATGTGGAGGCTATATACAGGGGTTCAGGTACAGAGTCAATGTGGAGGCTATATACAGGTGTTACGGTACAGAGTCAATGTGGAGGCTATATACAGGGGTTCAGGTACAGAGTCAATGTGGAGGCTATATACAGGGGGGTACTGGTACAGAGTCAATGTGGAGGCTATATACAGGGGGTACCAGTACAGAGTCAATGTGGAGGCTATATACAGGGGGTACTGGTACAGAGTCAATGTGGAGGCTATATACAGGGGTACTGGTACAGAGTCAATGTGGAGGCTATATACAGGGGATACTGGTACAGAGTCAATGTGGAGGCTATACAGGGGGTACTGGTACAGAGTCAATGTGGAGGCTATATACAGGTGTTACGGCACAGAGTCAATGTGGAGGCTATATACAGGGTATTACGGTACAGAGTCAATGTGGAGGCTATATACAGGGTGTTACGGTACAGAGTCAATGTGGAGGCTATATACAGGGGGTACCGGTACAGAGTCAATGTGGAGGCTATATACAGGGTGTTACGGTACAGAGTCAATGTGGAGGCTATATACAAGGGTACAGTACAGAGTCAATGTGAGGCTATATACAGGGGTACCGGTACAGAGTCAATGTGGAGGCTATATACAGGGTGTTACGGTACAGAGTCAATGTGGAGGCTATACAGGGGTACCGTACAGAGTCAGTGTGGAGGCTATATACAGGTGTTACGGTACAGAGTCAATGTGGAGGCTATATACAGGGTTTACGGTACAGAGTCAATGTGGAGGCTATATACAGGTGTTACGGTACAGAGTCAATGTGGAGGCTATATACAGGGTGTTACGGTACAGAGTCATGTGGAGGCTATATACAGGTGTTACGGTACAGAGTCAATGTGGAGGCTATATACAGGGGTACTGGTACAGAGTCAATGTGGAGGCTATATACAGGGTGTTACGGTACAGAGTCAATGTGGAGGCTATATACAGGGGTACTGGTGCAGAGTCAATGTGGAGGCTATATACAGGGGGTACCGGTACAGAGTCAATGTGGAGGCTATATACAGGGTGTTACGGTACAGAGTCAATGTGGAGGCTATATACAGGTGTACTGGTACAGAGTCAATGTGGAGGCTATATACAGGGTGTTACGGTACAGAGTCAGTGTGGAGGCTATATACAGGGTGTACTGGTACAGAGTCAATGTGGAGGCTATATACAGGGGTTCAGGTACAGAGTCAATGTGGAGGCTATATACAGGGTTCAGGTACAGAGTCAATGTGGAGGCTATATACAGGGGTTCAGTACAGAGTCCATGTGGAGGCTATATACAGGGGGTACCGGTACAGAGTCCATGTGGAGGCTATATACAGGGGTATGGTACAGAGTCAATGTGGAGGCTATATACAGGGTACTGGTACAGAGTCAATGTGGAGGCTATATACAGGGGTACTGGTACAGAGTCAATGTGGAGGCTATATACAGGGGTTCCGGTACAGAGTCAATGTGGAGGCTATATACAGGGGGTACGGTACAAAGTCAATGTGGAGGCTATATACAGGGGGTACCGTACAGAGTCAATGTGGAGGCTATATACAGGGGTACCGGTAGAGAGTCAATGTGAGGCTATATACAGGGTACCGTACAGAGTCAATGTGGAGGCTATATACAGGGGTAGCGTACAGAGTCAATGTGGAGGCTATATACAGGGTACTGGTACAGAGTCAATGTGGAGGCTATATACAGGGGGTTCAGGTACAGAGTCAATGTGGAGGCTATATACAGGTGTTACGGTACAGAGTCAATGTGGAGGCTATATACAGGGGTTCAGGTAAAGAGTCAATGTGGAGGCTATATACAGGGGTACTGGTACAGAGTCAATGTGGAGGCTATATACAGGGGGTACCAGTACAGAGTCAATGTGGAGGCTATATACAGGGGTACTGGTACAGAGTCAATGTGGAGGCTATATACAGGGGGTACGGTACAGAGTCAAAGTGGAGGCTATATACAGGGTGTTACGGCACAGAGTCAATGTGGAGGCTATATACAGGTATTACGGTACAGAGTCAATGTGGAGGCTATATACAGGGTGTTACGGTACAGAGTCAATGTGGAGGCTATATACAGGGGTACCGTACAGAGTCAATGTGGAGGCTATATACAGGGTGTACGGTACAGAGTCAATGTGGAGGCTATATACAAGGTACAGGTACAGAGTCAATGTGGAGGCTATATACAGGGGGTACCGGTACAGAGTCAATGTGGAGGCTATATACAGGGTGTTACGTACAGAGTCAATGTGGAGGCTATATACAGGGGGTACCGGTACAGAGTCAGTGGAGGCTATATACAGGGTTTACGGTACAGAGTCAATGTGGAGGCTATATACAGGGTTTACGGTACAGAGTCAAATGGAGGCTATATACAGGTGTTACGGTACAGAGTCAATGTGGAGGCTATATACAGGGTGTTACGGTACAGAGTCAATGTGGAGGCTATATACAGGGTGTTACGGTACAGAGTCAATGTGGAGGCTATATACAGGGGTACTGGTACAGAGTCAATGTGGAGGCTATATACAGGGTGTTACGGTACAGAGTCAATGTGGAGGCTATATACAGGGGTACTGGGCAGAGTCAATGTGGAGGCTATATACAGGGGTACCGGTACAGAGTCAATGTGGAGGCTATATACAGGTGTTACGGTACAGAGTCAATGTGGAGGCTATATACAGGTGTACTGGTACAGAGTCAATGTGGAGGCTATATACAGGTGTTACGGTACAGAGTCAGTGTGAGGCTATATACAGGTGTGTACGGTACAGAGTCAATGTGGAGGCTATATACAGGGGGTTCAGGTACAGAGTCAATGTGGAGGCTATATACAGGGTTCAGGTACAGAGTCAATGTGGAGGCTATATACAGGGGTTCAGGTACAGAGTCCATGTGAGGCTATATACAGGGGTACCGTACAGAGTCCATGTGGAGGCTATATACAGGGGGTTATGGTACAGAGTCAATGTGGAGGCTATATACAGGGGTACTGGTACAGAGTCAATGTGGAGGCTATATACAGGGGGTACGGTACAGAGTCAATGTGGAGGCTATATACAGGGTTCCGTACAGAGTCAATGTGGAGGCTATATACAGGGTACCGGTACAGAGTCAATGTGGAGGCTATACATACAGGGGTTACCGGTACAGAGTCAATGTGGAGGCTATATACAGGGGGTACCGGTAGAGAGTCAATGTGGAGGCTATATACAGGGGGGTACCGGTACAGAGTCAATGTGGAGGCTATATACAGGGGGTACGGTACAGAGTCAATGTGGAGGCTATATACAGGGGGTATGGTACAGAGTCAATGTGGAGGCTATATACAGGGGGTTCAGTACAGAGTCAATGTGGAGGCTATATACAGGGTTTACGGTACAGAGTCAATGTGGAGGCTATATACAGGGGTTCAGGTAAAGAGTCAATGTGGAGGCTATATACGGGTACTGGTACAGAGTCAATGTGGAGGCTATATACAGGGTACCAGTACAGAGTCAATGTGGAGGCTATATACAGGGTACGGTACAGAGTCAATGTGGAGGCTATATACAGGGTACTGGTACAGAGTCAATGTGGAGGCTATATACAGGGGATACTGGTACAGAGTCAATGTGGAGGCTATATACATGGATTCCGGTACAGAGTCAATGTGGAGGCTATATACAGGGTTTACGGTACAGAGTCAATGTGGAGGCTATATACAGGGTATTACGGTACAGAGTCAATGTGGAGGCTATATGCAGGTGTTACGGTACAGAGTCAATGTGGAGGCTATATACAGGTACCGTACAGAGTCAATGTGGAGGCTATATACAGGTGTTACGGTACAGAGTCAATGTGGAGGCTATATACAGGTACAGGTACAGAGTCAATGTGGAGGCTATATACAGGGGGTACCGGTACAGAGTCAATGTGGAGGCTATATACAGGTGTTACGGTACAGAGTCAATGTGGAGGCTATATACAGGGGTACCGGTACAGAGTCAATGTGGAGGCTATATACAGGGTTTTACGGTACAGAGTCAATGTGGAGGCTATATACAAGGGTACATACAGAGTCAATGTGGAGGCTATATACAGGGGGTACCGGTACAGAGTCAATGTGGAGGCTATATACAGGTGTTACGGTACAGAGTCAATGTGGAGGCTATATACAGGGGGTACCGGTACAGAGTCAGTGTGGAGGCTAATATACAGGTGTTACGGTACAGAGTCAATGTGGAGGCTATATACAGGGGTTACGGTACAGAGTCAATGTGGAGGCTATATACAGGTGTTACGGTACAGAGTCAATGTGGAGGCTATATACAGGGTGTTACGGTACAGAGTCAATGTGGAGGCTATATACAGGGGTTACGGTACAGAGTCAATGTGGAGGCTATATACAGGGGGTACTGGTACAGAGTCAATGTGGAGGCTATATACAGGGTGTTACGGTACAGAGTCAATGTGGAGGCTATATACAGGGGTACTGGTGCAGAGTCAATGTGGAGGCTATATACAGGGGGTACCGGTACAGAGTCAATGTGGAGGCTATTAACAGGGTGTTACGGTACAGAGTCAATGTGGAGGCTATATACAGGGGTACTGGTACAGAGTCAATGTGGAGGCTATATACAGGGTGTTACGGTACAGAGTCAGTGTGGAGGCTATATACAGGGTGTACTGGTACAGAGTCAATGTGGAGGCTATATACAGGGGGTTCAGGTACAGAGTCAATGTGAGGCTATATACAGGGGGTTCAGTACAGAGTCAATGTGGAGGCTATATACAGGGGTTCAGGTACAGAGTCCATGTGGAGGCTATATACAGGGGGTACCGGTACAGAGTCCATGTGGAGGCTATATACAGGTTATGTACAGAGTCAATGTGGAGGCTATATACAGGGGTACTGGTACAGAGTCAATGTGGAGCTATATACAGGGGGTACTGGTACAGAGTCAATGTGGAGGCTATATACAGGGGGTCCGGTACAGAGTCAATGTGGAGCTATATACAGGGGTACCGGTACAGAGTCAATGTGGAGGCTATATACAGGGGGTACCGGTACAGAGTCAATGTGGAGGCTATATACAGGGGGTACCGGTAGAGAGTCAATGTGGAGGCTATATACAGGGGTACCGGTACAGAGTCAATGTGGAGCTATATACAGGGGGTAGCGGTACAGAGTCAATGTGGAGGCTATATACAGGGGTACTGGTACAGAGTCATGTGGAGGCTATATACAGGGGGTTCAGGTACAGAGTCAATGTGGAGGCTATATACAGGGTGTTACGGTACAGAGTCAATGTGGAGGCTATATACAGGGGTTCAGGTAAGAGTAAATGAGTCAATGTGGAGGCTATAGGGGGTACTGGTACAGAGTCAATGTGGAGGCTATATACAGGGGTACCAGTACAGAGTCAATGTGGAGGCTATATACAGGGGTACTGGTACAGAGTCAATGTGGAGGCTATATACAGGGGTACTGGTACAGAGTCAATGTGGAGGCTATATACAGGTGTTACGGCACAGAGTCAATGTGGAGGCTATATACAGGGTATTACGGTACAGAGTCAATGTGGAGGCTATATACAGGTGTTACGGTACAGAGTCAATGTGGAGGCTATATACAGGGGTACCGGTACAGAGTCAATGTGGAGGCTATATACAGGGTTTACGGTACAGAGTCAATGTGGAGGCTATATACAAGGGTACAGGTACAGAGTCAATGTGGAGGCTATATACAGGGTGTTACGGTACAGAGTCAATGTGGAGGCTATATACAGGGGGTACCGGTACAGAGTCCATGTGGAGGCTATATACAGGGTGTTACGGTACAGAGTCAATGTGGAGGCTATATACAGGGTGTTACGGTACAGAGTCAATGTGGAGGCTATATACAGGGTGTTACGGTACAGAGTCAATGTGGAGGCTATATACAGGGTGTTACGGTACAGAGTCAATGTGGCTATATACAGGGTGTTACGGTACAGAGTCAATGTGGAGGCTATATACAGGGGGTACTGTACAGAGTCAATGTGGAGGCTATATACAGGGTGTTACGGTACAGAGTCAATGTGGAGGCTATATACAGGGGTACTGGTGCAGAGTCAATGTGGAGGCTATATACAGGGGGTACCGGTACAGAGTCAATGTGGAGGCTATATACAGGTGTACGGTACAGAGTCAATGTGGAGGCTATATACAGGGTGTACTGGTACAGAGTCAATGTGGAGGCTATATACAGGGTGTTACGGTACAGAGTCAGTGTGGAGGCTATATACAGGGTGTACTGGTACAGAGTCAATGTGGAGGCTATATACAGGGGTTCAGGTACAGAGTCAATGTGGAGGCTATATACAGGGGGTTCAGGTACAGAGTCAATGTGGAGGCTATATACAGGGGGTTCAGGTACAGAGTCCATGTGGAGGCTATATACAGGGGGTACCGGTACAGAGTCCATGTGGAGGCTATATACAGGGGGTTATGGTACAGAGTCAATGTGGAGGCTATATACAGGGGTACTGGTACAGAGTCAATGTGGAGGCTATATACAGGGGGTACTGGTACAGAGTCAATGTGGAGGCTATATACAGGGGGTTCCGGTACAGAGTCAATGGAGGCTATATACAGGGGGTACCGGTACAGAGTCAATGTGGAGGCTATATACAGGGGTACCGGTACAGAGTCAATGGAGGCTATATACAGGGGGGGTACCGGTAGAGAGTCAATGTGGAGGCTATATACAGGGGGTACCGGTACAGAGTCAATGTGGAGGCTATATACAGGGTAGCGGTACAGAGAGTCAATGTGGAGGCTATATACAGGGGTACTGGTACAGAGTCAATGTGGAGGCTATATACAGGTGTTACGGTACAGTCAATGTGGAGGCTATATACAGGGGGTTCAGGTAAAGAGTCAATGTGGAGGCTATATACAGGGGGGTACTGTACAGAGTCAATGTGGAGGCTATATACAGGGGGTACCAGTACAGAGTCAATGTGGAGGCTATATACAGGGGGTACTGGTACAGAGTCATGTGGCTATATACAGGGGGTACTGGTACAGAGTCAATGTGGCATATACAGGGGATACTGTACAGAGTCAATGTGGAGGCTATATACATGGATTCCTGGTACAGAGTCAATGTGGAGGCTATATACAGGGTGTTACGGTACAGAGTCAATGTGGAGGCTATATACAGGGTATTACGGTACAGTCAATGTGGAGGCTATATGCAGGGTGTTACGGTACAGAGTCAATGTGGAGGCTATATACAGGTACCGGTACAGAATCAATGTGGAGGCTATATACAGGGTTTACGGTACAGAGTCAATGTGGAGGCTATATACAGGGGTACAGGTACAGAGTCAATTGGAGGCTATATACAGGGGGTACCGGTCAGAGTCAATGTGGAGGCTATATACAGGTGTTACGGTACAGAGTCAATGTGGAGGCTATATACAGGGGGTACCGGTACAGAGTCAGTGTGGAGGCTATATACAGGGTGTTACGGTACAGAGTCAATGTGGAGGCTATATACAGGGTGTTACGGTACAGAGTCAATGTGGAGGCTATATACAGGTGTTACGGTACAGAGTCAATGTGGAGGCTATATACAGGTTTACGGTACAGAGTCAATGTGGAGGCTATATACAGGGTGTTACGGTACAGAGTCAATGTGGAGGCTATATACAGGGGGTACTGGTACAGAGTCAATGTGGAGGCTATATACAGGGTGTTACGGTACAGAGTCAATGTGGAGGCTATATACAGGGGGTACTGGTGCAGAGTCAATGTGGAGGCTATATACAGGGGGTACCGGTACAGAGTCAATGTGGAGGCTATATACAGGTGTTACGGTACAGAGTCAATGTGGAGGCTATATACAGGTGTACTGGTACAGAGTCAATGTGGAGGCTATATACAGGGTTACGGTACAGAGTCAGTGTGGAGGCTATATACAGGGTGTACTGGTACAGAGTCAATGTGGAGGCTATATACAGGGTGTTACGGTACAGAGTCAGTGTGGAGCTATATACAGGGTACCGTACAGAGTCAATGCGGAGGCTATATACAGGGGGTACCGGTACAGAGTCAATGTGGAGGCTATATACAAGGGGTACCGGTACCGAGTCAATGTGGAGGCTATATACAGGGTACCAGTACAGAGTCAATGTGGAGGCTATATACAGGGGGTACCGGTATAGAGTCAATGTGGACTATATACAGGGGTACAGGTACAGAGTCATGTTGAGGCTATATACAGGGTGTTACGGTACAGAGTCAATGTGAGGCTATATACAGGGTACCGGTACAGAGTCAATGTGAGGCTATATACAGGGGTACCAGTACAGAGCAATGTGGAGGCTATATACAGGGGGTACCGGTACAGAGTCAATGTGGAGGCTATATACAGGGGGTACAGTACAGAGTCAATGTGGAGGCTATATACAGGGGGTACCGGTACAGAGTCAATGTGGAGGCTACATGGGGTGCCGTTCAGAGTCAATGTGTCAATGTGCAGGCGCACCGGTGTCGAGGTAATTGAGATAATTATGTTTATTAGATGGTTCAGGAGTCTTATGGCTTGGGGTTTGAAGCTGTTTAGAACCCTCTTGGATCTAGACTTGGTGCTCCGGAACCGCTTGCAGTGTGATAGCAGAGAGAACAGTCTATGACTATTACAGTCTAACTAATACAGGCTATGACTATTACAGTCTATGACTTCCTCTGACACTGCCTGGTTTAGGAGGTCCTGGGTGGTGGAGCTTGTCCCCAGGTGATGTACCGTCTGTAGGGCCTTGCGTTCTAATGCCGAGCAGTTGCCATACCAGGTGGTGATGCAACCGGTCAGGATGCCTCTCGATGGTGCAGCTGTAGAACCTTTTAAGGATCTGGGGCCCATGCCAAATCTTTTCAGTCTCCTGAGGGAAAAGGTTTGTTGTGCCCTTCTCACAACTGTCTTGGTGTGTTTGGACCATGATAGTTTGTTGTGATGTGGACACCAAGGAACTTGAAACTCTCGACCCGCTCCACTACAGCCCTGTTGATGAATGAGGCCTGTTCTGCCCGCCTTTTCCTGTATTCCACGATCAGCTCCTTTGTCTTGCTCACATTAGGAGAGGTTGTTCCTGGCGCCACACTGCCAGTTCTCTGACCTCCTCCCTGTCTCGTTGTTGTCGGTGATCAGACCACTTTATCCCCTTACACTGTTATAAGACAGTATTTTTTTTGGAATTGTTAGTTAGATTACTTGTGTTATTACTGCATTGTCGGAACTAGAAGCACAAGCATTTCGCTACACTCGCATTAACATCTCTAACCATGGGTATGTGACAAATAAAAAATTGATTTGATTCATATGTTGTCAGCACTGCATACTTTCCTTACATCTACAGAATTTCTTAATATTATTCAGTTCCTTTGGTTTTGATGACTAATGATTGAGCAAAGCTCCTTTCAAGTAGAGTGTGATTCTTATGATGGGGTTGTCAGTGGACTGACTGTGTACGCTCTGAGAGACTCTGGGTTCAGGTCAGTGACAAAGTAGTCTACAGTAACTACAGCCAAGAGATGAGCTATAGGTACCTAGCGCCTCGAAGCCTACCATTGACTGTGTACATACCCAGCAGAAGAAATAAAGTAGACGGTGCACGTCAAACGTTGATTTATCCTATGGCTGATGACGTGTGCATGCCAAATATGGCATCCAGTCAGGACATCCTTGAGGGAAGTGTCACATGGGTTATGCCCATATAAGGGCATCCTCTTCTTGTTGTCATGTTAGAGTGTGTGTTAATTTATGTCTATATTGCATCCATTCCTTGAAGTTGTCCTTTGAAGTTGTCATGATGATTGATGTTAGGGACCTGTTGAACTGGATGGATGTGTTTGAACATTTCAAAGAGGATGGCCCCAAACCCCCTATTTTATTGCCCTCTATGAAGCAATGGAATGTCCGGGGGGGATTGTGTTGATGACATTATAAATAGACCCAGAACAACACATGCGGTCCCAGAACACTAACAAGATGTTAAAAAATAAACTCAGAAATTAAACATAAAATATGTCTCCTAGGCCAATTCCCAGGTGCTATGCATCTCTTGTCACGATGATAAAAGCACGAGGACATTGTATGTTTAAATGAGTTTTGGATACGAGTGATACTTACATATTCCAACCTGAGGATTCAAACTGTGAAGATTTCACAGACAGCGTCCCAACCCCCTTCATCATGCAAAACAGGAGTTTTTCCTGAGAGATGAGAGAATGGCTTAAGATACAGCTATGCTCTGTCAAATTGAACGGCCCTGAGTGGTACAACCCTGCCAGGCTATGCTTTGGAAGAGGTTGTGTGTGGCGCAGTGATTTGAAAGCCATAAGGATCTCTTCATTGGCATATATCCTCGACTCAAAAGTCACAATTTTAGCCATGTGAACAATTTGATAGTACAAAACGACCAAATCTGTCAGTTCACATTTTTTTCCAAAGCTGCAAATAAACTTTTTTACGCCCAGTATAGCTTTAAAGCGATTAATTAACCTAATCATAACCCTGAGAAATAACCTGGACAGTCTTTTCCAAATTGTGAACAATTACGTTGCTGGCCACTTCTATCCTAAAGACAGTGACCCGGGGTCTACATGCAAATGTTTGATCGATCCATGGAGTGACAATGATGGAGCCAAGAGAGTCTGTCTTGAGACGGA